>NC_053024.1:252247462-252431347 GCF_003073215.2 Triticum urartu | reverse complement strand
TCCAGCCGTGCAGCAACGGCAACAAGATTGTCCATTGGGTTGGAGTAGTGACCCGGAGGTGTTAAAGCATCCTGAGGTATAATGGTGTTTTGACGAGGCGGGCCCATCTGACGAGGCTGAACCAGTGCACCGGTCCCAGGGGCTTCTGCCCGATTCCCCTCCAGCGGATTGCCGGCTCTTGGTCCTGGAGTGTTGAAAAGGTCTCTGGCCTCGAAAACCAGAGGTAAGCGGGATCGGTGCTTCCTCCTCATGACTTTATGTGACGCGCTCTGGTCCAACATAAGCCTGTAGGCCTGTGCGTCTAAAGCGGCCCGCTCTGCGGCCATCCTGGTGTCCTCAGCCGCCAGATCCGCCTTGGCCTTGGTGATCTGTTCCTTTACCTTTGCAATCTCCATGTTGTGAACGTCCTGATCTGGCGGATTAACTTCCGTCATAAGCACAGCCAACGCATCAAATAGTTCTGATAGAACCTGAGCCGGCGGGCGCACAGGGCCTCCTGCCCCGGCAGCCGTCGCCGCTGCTGAACCGGAGATCGTTGCCGCGGCTGTCGAAGAATGAAGCGCTGCTTGTGTTCCGGTCATGAATATTCCAACCCGGTTGGGCAGATCAGAGGGGTCCGGAATACTGTCGCCATCGGAACAGCTCCCAATCCGGCCATCTTGTAGCTGATAAAGAGATTCGGTTTCTCCGGTCGAAGATTCGTCACCGGAACAAACGACAGTCGCCCCGCGAAACTCCGATCCGTCCTCATAACTTCCTCCATGGATGACTCCCACGAAGGCACGCTTCATGGCCGGTTTAACCCGGGCGGATTGCGCACGCTGAGCCGTCTCGACGGGGTCGGTGTAGATGTCCGGCTCAGGGCCCGGTTCACCGATCTTGCCAATGAAAACATGAATGCTACCAAAGGGGACCCGGTACCCGTACTCAATTGAGCCGGCCTCGGGGCCCCAGCCTGCGTCGTCGATGTAGAGCTTGCCGCGACGACTCTTAGTCATCCGGCCTACAACGTAGCCCTCGAGTCCTTCAAAGCGGCCCTCCAAGAACCGGAAACCATCGTGCGATAGCCCCACGGTGGGCGCCAACTGTCGTGGTTTTGTCACGGCAGATGTCCTAGAGAAAGGACTTAGTCGTGGAGCCATCGCGACAGGTTAGCTTGAAGGGGTTAAAGCAGACACAAGGACACAAGAGAGTTTATACTAGTTCGGCCCCTTCGATGAAGGTAAAAGCCTACGTCTAGTTGTGATGGAATTGATGGGGTTTCGATGACTAGGGAGCAAACAAGCTTCGCCTATGTCTCGAGTTGTTGTCTGTTGTCCTTGAACCGCCGCCGGGTCGTCCCCTTATATACACGGGTGACTCTCGTCGGCTTACGGAGTCCCAATACCGTCTTATAGATGTGTCCGGTTTGGTCTCTTCTTATTCCTAACTTACAATACAGGTTAACTACTAACGCCGGTTTACGGCTGCAGGCCTTGAGCCGACCATGGGCCTTGAGCCCTCCTCTATCTTCTTGGGCTTTAACTTACTTAACTACTGACGAAGTTAATCCGGCCCAGATAGGCCGGTTTACGCCCAGTAGTAATATCCCCAACACTTGTGGTGTGATCCTTGTTTTGGAAGACCACCGAATACGGCATCTAGCCAAGACGAGGCATCCACCACGCCCCTCTAAGACGTTACCTCTCACGGCCTCGTGAGGCAGAGTCTCTGTATCCGTAGACTGCCGTAACCTCGGCGTCTAGTCGAGACGAGACACCAACCACATCGGCCAAGCCAATGCGAGTGTGTGTGTGTTGGTTTTACACTGACGACAGTCTCCATAGAAAAATACTCCCGCGAGGCGAACCCCTTGCATACCTCGACCAAGCCGCTACATCGTCAAGAAGTCTGAGCCAAGCAGGATCCATGCTCTGATACGTCCATTTTGCATCATGCTTTTATATCGACATTTATTGCATTATGGGCTGTTATTACACATTTTGTCACAATACTTATGCCTATTCTCTCTTATTTTACAAGGTTTACATAAAGAGGGAGAATGCTGGCAGCTGGGATTCTGGGCTGGAAAAGGAGCAAATATTAGAGACCTATTCTGCACAGCTCCAAAAGTCCTGAAACTTCACAGAAGACGTTTTCAGAATATATAAAAAATACCGAGCGCAAGAAGTTCACCAGGGGGGCCACACCCTGCGTAGGAGGGTGGGGGCGCACCCTACCCCCTAGGCGCGCCCCCTACCTCATGGTCCCCCTAGTGGCCCCCTACTACCTCTTGAGCACTGCGTTGGTTTTCCTCGAAGAGGAAGGGATGATGCAGCAAAGTAGCGTAAGTATTTCCCTCAGTTTTTGAGAACCAAGGTATCAATCCAGTAGGAGGCTACGCGTGAGTCCCTCGTACCTGCACAAAACAAATAAATCCTCGCAACCAACGCAAATAGGGGTTGTCAATCCCTATAGGGCCACTTACGAGAGTGAGATCTGATAGATATGATAAAGATAATATTTTTGGTATTTTTATGATAAAGATGCAAAGTAAAATAAAGGCAAAGTAAATAGCAAAGGAAATAACTAAGTAGTAGGAGATCAATATGATAAAGATAGACCCAGGGGCCATAGGTTTCACTAGTGGCTTCTCTCGAGAGCATAAGTATTCTACGGTGGGTGAACAAATTACTGTTGAGCAATTGACAGAATTGAGCATAGTTATGAGAGTATCTAGGTATGATCATGTATATATGCATCACGTCCGAGACAAGTAGACCGACTCCTGCCTGCATCTACTACTATTACTCCACTCATCGACCGCTATCCAGCATGCATCTAGAGTATTAAGTTAAAAATAGAGTAACGCCTTAAGCAAGATGACATGATGTAGAGGGATAGACTCATGCAATATGAAGAAAACCCCATCTTGTTATTCTTGATGGCAACAATACAATATGTGCCTTGCTGCCCTTACTGTCACCGGGAAAGGACACCGCAAGATTGAACCCAAAGCTAAGCACTTCTCCCATTGCAAGAAAGATCAATCTAGTAGGCCAAACCAAACTGATAATTCGAAGAGACTTGCAAAGATAACCAATCATACATAAAAGAATTCAGAGAAGATTCAAATATTATTCATAGATAGACTTGATCATAAACCCACAATTCATCGGTCTCAACAAACACACCGCAAAAAGAAGATTACATCGAATAGTTCTCCACAAGAGAGGGGGAGAACATTGTATTGAGATCCAAAAAGAGAGAAGAATCCATCTAGCTACTAACTATGGACCCGTAGGTCTGAGGTAAACTACTCACACTTCATCGGAGAGGCTATGGTGTTGATGTAGAAACCCTCCGTGATCGATGCCCCCTCCGGCGGAGCTTCGGAACAGGCCCCAAGATGGGATCTCGTGGATACAGAAATTTACGACAGTGGTATTAGGGTTTTGGCTCCGTCTCTGATCGTTTGGGGGTACGTGGATATATATAGGAGGAAGAAGTATGTCGGTGGACCAACAGGGGGCCCACGAGGGTGGAGGGCGCGCCTGGGGTAGGTAGGTGCGCCCCCTACCTCGTGGCCTCCTGTTTCCTTTCTTGACGTAGGGTCCAAGTCTCCTGGGTCTTATTCGTTGAGAAAATCACGTTCCCGAAGGTTTCATTCCGTTTGGACTCGTTTGATATTCCTTTTCTTCGAAACCCTAAAACAGGCAAACACAACAATTCTGGGCTAGGCCTCCGGTTAATAGGTTAGTCCCAAAAATAATATAAAAGTGGATAATAAAGCCCAATAATGTCCAAAACAGTAGATAATATAGCATGGAGCAATCAAAAATTATTGATACGTTGGAGACGTACCAAGCATCGCCAAGCTTAATTCCTGCTCGTCCTCGAGTAGGTAAATGATAAAAACAGAATTTTTGATGCGGAGTGCTACTTGGCATAATTTTAATGTAATTCTTCTTAATTGTGGTATGAATATTCAGATCTGAAAGATTCAAGACAAAAGTTCATATTGACATAAAAATAATAATACTTCAAGCATACTAACTAAGCAATTATGTCTTCTCAAAATAACATGGCTAAAGAAAGTTTTCCCTACAAAATCATATAGTCTGGCTATGCTCCATCTTCACCACACAAAATATTTAAATCATGCACAACCCCGATGACAAGCCAAGCAATTGTTTCATACTTTTGACATTCTCAAAACTTTTTCAATTTTCACGCAATACATGAGCGTGAGCCATGGACATAACACTATAGGTGGAATAGAGTGGTGGTTGTGGAGAAGACAAAAAGGGAGAAGATAGTCTCACATCAACTAGGCGTGTCAACGGGCTATGGAGATGCCCATCAATAGATATCAATGTGAGTGAGTAGGGATTGCCATGCAACGGATGCACTAGAGCTATAAGTATATGAAAGCTCAACAAAAGAAACTAAGTGGGTGTGCATCCAACTTGCTTGCTCATGAAGACCTAGGTCATTTTGAGGAAGCCCATCATTGGAATATACAAGCCAAGTTCTATAATGAAAAATTCCCACTAGTATATGAAAGTGATAACATGAGAGACTCTCTACTATGAAGATCATGGTGCTACTTTGAAGCACAAGTGTGGTAAAAGGATAGTAACATTGTCCCTTCTCTCTTTTTCTCTCATTTTTTTATTTGGGCCTTTTCTCTTTTTTATGGCCTCTTTTTTATTTATTTATTTTTCATCCGAAGTCTCATCCCGACTTGTGGGGGAATCATAGTCTCCATCATCCTTTCCTCACTGGGACAATGCTCTAATAATGATGATCATCACACTTTTATTTTTCTTACAACACAACAATTACAACTCGATACTTAGAACAAAATATGACTCTATTTGAATGCCTCCGGCGGTGTACCGGGATATGCAATGACTCATGAGTGACATGTATGAAAGGATTATGAATGGTGGCTTTGCCACAAATACGATGTCAACTACATGATCATGCTAAGCAATATGACAATGATGGAGTGTGTCATAATAAACAGAACGGTGGAAAGTTATATGGCAATATATCTCGGAATGGTTATGGAAATGCCATAATAGGTAGGTATGGTGGCTGTTTTGAGGAAGGTATATGGTAGGTGTATGATACCGCTGAAAGGTGCGCGGTATTAGAGAGGCTAGAAAAGGTGGAAGGGTGACAGTGCGTATAATCCATGGACTCAACATTAGTCATAAAGAACTCATATACTTACTGCAAAAATCTACAAGTTATCAAAGCAAAGTATTACGCGCATGCTCTTAGGGGGATAGATTGGTAGGAAAAGACCATCGCTCGTCCCTGACCGCCACTCATAAGGAAGACAATCAAAAAGTAAATCATGCTCCGACTTCATCACATAACGGTTCACCATACGTGCATGCTACGGGAATCACAAACTTCAACACAAGTTTTTCTCAAATTCACAACTACTCAACTAGCACCACTTTAATATCACCATCTTCATATCTCAAAACAATTATCAAGCATCAAACTTATCATAGTATTCAACACACTCGCAAGAAAGTTTTATTATTAATCTTGTATACCAAGCATATTAGGATTTTAAGAAAATTACCATGCTATTAAAGACTCTCAAAATAATCCAAGTGAAGCATGAGATATCAATAGTTTCTATAAAACAAATCCACCACTGTGCTCTAAAAGATATAAGTGAAGCACTAGAGCAAAGTTATATGACTCAAAAGATATAAACGAAGCACATAGAGTACTCTAACAAATTCCAAATCATGTATGGATCTCTAAAAAGGTGTGTACATAAAGGATGATTGTGTTAAACTAACAAATAAAGACTCAAATAATACAAGATGCTCCAAGCAAAACACATATCATGTGGCGAATAAAAATATAGCTCCAAGTAAAGTTACCGATAGAAGTAGACGAAAGAGGGGATGCCTTCCGGGGCATCCCCAAGATTTGGCTTTTAGGTGTCCTTAGATTATCTTGGGGGTGCCATGGGCATCCCCAAGCTTAGGCTCTTGCCACTCCTTGTTCCATAATCCATCAAATCTTTACCCAAAACTTGAAAACTTCACAACACAAAACTTAAAGTAGAAAATCTCTTTAGCTCCGTTAGCGAAAGAAAACAAAAGACCACTTCAAGGTACTGTAATGAACTCATTATTTATTTATATTGGTGTTATACCTACTGTATTCCAACTTCTCTATGGTTTATAAACTATTTTACTAGCCATAGATTCATCAAAATAAGCAAACAACACACGAAAAACAGAATCTGTCAAAAACAGAACAGTCTGTAGTAATCTGTAGCTAGCGCAAGATCTGGAACCCCAAAAATTCTAAAATAAATTTCTGGACGTGAGGAATTTATCTATTAATCATCTTAAAAAATAATTAACTAAATAGCACTTTTCCAATAAAAATTACAGCAGTTCTCGTGAGCGCTAAAGTTTCTGTTTTTTACAGCAAGTTCAACAAGACTTTCCCCAAGTCTTCCCAACGGTTCTACTTGGCACAAACACTAATTAAACACAAAAAACACAACCAAAACAGAGGCTAGATAATTTATTTATTACTAAACAGGAGCAAAAAGCAATGAATAAAAATAAAATTGGGCTGCCACCCAACAAGCGCTATCGTTTAACGCCCCTAGCTAGGCATAACAAGGAAGAATAGATCTAGGTATTGCCATCTTTGGTAGGCAATTCTTCAATTAGGCATCTACCATCTTTAGGAATTTCTTTCTTTTTATTGATTATCAAACTTTTAGGCACAAGATCTAAAAACTCATTTGTAACAAATGGTTCCTTAATGATAGCAAAAAGATTGGGATGAATACTTATAGATTTGAGATCCGCTGTAACGCCCCAGATATACTTTCCATATTTGTATCCAACTCTTGCCGTTTCCGGCATTAAGTTATATTTATTTCTCGGGTTCGGGTCTTTGTCTCCGTGTGTTGTTTTTCTTTTCCGTGCATCTCTTATCATGTCATCACGTGCATTGCATTTGCATACATGTTCATCTCATGCATTCGAGCATTTTCCCCGTTGTCCGTTTTGCATTCCGGCGCTTCGTTCTCCTCCGGTGGCCTTTTCTAGCGTTCTTTCGTGTGTGGGGATTAAACATTTCCGGATTGGACCGAGACTTGCCATGCGGCCTTGGTTTACTACCGGTAGACCGCCTGTCAAGTTTCGTATCATTTGGACTTCGTTTGATACTCCAACGGTTAACCCGAGGGACCGAAAAGGCCTCGTGTGTGTTGCAGCCCAACACCCCCCAAATTGGTCCAAAACCCACCAAACTCTGCTCCATGTCCTAGAGCGTTCGATCACGATCGGCGTGGCCGAAAACCGCACCTCATTTGGACTCTCCTAGCTCCCTCTATGCCTATATATACACCCCCCACTCCAAATTCGCGGAGTCCCTCCCCCCTAACCCTAGATCAAATCGCCTCCGCCGCTACCGGACACGTCCGGACGGAGCCGGACGCGTCCGCCCGCCGCCGCCATCCAACCCGCCGCCGCCACGTGTCCCCCGCGGGACCAGATCGCCGGCCGCCGCCGCAGGCCCGCTCGGGCCCGTCCCCGGCCCCCCAAGTCCATCGGCCGGGTCGGGTCCCCGCGCCCGACGCCGCCCGTCCGCCTCCTCGCCGGCGTGCGCTCTGCCGCCACCGCACGACTCCGGCGAGGGTCGCCACCTCGACACCGGCGGCCGCTGTCCCGCTGCCGCCTCGACCGGTCCGGCGCCGCTGCTTCCATCGCCGTCCGCCGCCGCCCCGGCGAGCTTCCCCGCCGGCCGACCCCTCCTTCCCGGCGTCCTGCTCCATCTCCGGCCGCCGTGAGCCCCATTTCCGGCGAGCCCGAGCTCGGACTGCTACAGTGCCGCCGGACCCGATCTGGATCTGGATCTGGGGATCCCCCGGTTGACTTTTATCTCCTAACCCTAGTTTTTTATGCGATGTTTGACTGCTCGTATCTCCGCAACCGTAGCTCCGTTTTGGGCATACGATATATCAAAATCTTCGCCTCGACATGTACATCATTTCATTCCATTGCATCATTTCCAGTTGAGCTCATCTTGATGCCCTAAATTCTGTTAGAAGGAGGCTTCGTGAGTTAAATTGCAGACCCGTTAGTTCATCATGCACTTTTGTCATTTTTGCCATGTTTAATCCGTGCATGATATGCCTGTGCCCCTTTGGGATGAATTGTTAAGAATTTTGTCTTCTTTCCAGAGGTGCCACCCATGCATTTTTAGGATGTGTGTGTTGTCTTGTGCAAGCTTGCGAAGAGAGGTACCTGAGATTGCTGATTTCCGGCGCACCATGTCGTTGATTCTCCTTCCTCCTGGACGCATGCACTAAGTCACTATCGACATAGCTGTTTACAGGTATCCTTGAAATTGCTGATAAACCGGGCTCGAATTGGGCCCACGAACTGATAGATTTCCTGGTAAGCTTTTTAACCAAGTAGCGGCCTCCTTCAAGCATCATGGTGAAGTATTTCCGCACACGCCGTGTCATCACATCAAGCATCTCCATGGGCCCTCATAGCTCTCCAACCCATGTCTCTGGGTTGATTTCCGCGTAATTTGGTAGCCTTGCGCGGGCCTGTTGAAATCCTTGGGCAGGCGTACGTTGCGTAAAGCGGGGATAGGCAAGGCCCCCAAAGAACTAGAGTAACACCAAGGTTCGATCGAGATGGTTGTGCCGAACGCGTAGCTGCCGAGCCTGATGCTGTGCGGCCAACTGCCTCCCTGCGCGACTCGGGCCCGGTTCACCATTCCGAGTGCATCAGCACCACCCGTCGGGTTGTTGCCTTCATGGGTGCTCCACGTCGTTCATTATTACACTGCCGTTCTATGATCCATATGTACTATAGCTCCGGCTTGGACGGGGGGGTTCGAGTGGATCCGGTCGCGGCTGTACGAGTACGCTTCCTGTTGGGCCAAAGCTGTCCAGAAGTCTTGACCCGTCGCGTCTCTACTGCCTGCGGCGAGTCACTCATGGAATGGCTTCCAGCCGTGCAGCAACGGCAACAAGATTGTCCTGGGTTGGAGTTGACCCGGGTGTTAAAGCATGAGGTATAATGGTTTTGACGAGGCGGGCCCCTGACGGCTGAACCAGTGCACGTCCCAGGGGCTTGCCCGTCCCCTCCAGCGGATTGCCGGCTTGGCTGGAGTTGAAAAGGTCTCTGGCCTCGAAAACCAGAGGTAAGGGATCGGTGCTTCCTCCATGACTTCATGTGACGCTCGCAACATAAGCGTAGGCCTGTGCGTCTAGCCCGCTGCGACCATCCTGTCCTCAGCCGCCAGATCCGCCTTGGCCTTGGTGATCTGTCTTTACCTTTGCAATCTCCATGTTGAGTCCTGATCTGGCGGATTAACTTCCGTCATAAGCAGCCAACGCATAATAGTTCTGAGAACCTGAGCGCGGGCGCACGGCCTCCTGCCCCGGCAGCCGTGCTGCTACTGAACCAGAGATCGTTGCCGCAACTGTCGAAGAATGAAGCACTGCTTGTGTTCCGGTCATGAATATTCCAACCCGGTTAGGCAGATCAGAGGGGTCTGGATACTGTCGCCATCGGAACAGCTCAATCCGGCCATCTTGTAGCTGATAAAGAGATTGGTTTCTCCGGTCGAAGATTCGTCACCGGAATAAACGCAGTCGCCCCGCGAAACTCCGATCCGTCCTCAGTTTTCACTAAGTCTGAAAACTGATTGTGTTCGAGCTATGTTCGTGAGCTCGGTAGAGTATTTTGTGAACCCTTTTGGCCCCAGGTCACTTTGGGTTTTGTTAAGCTTGTTGAGTAGCTCCATGCCATGTTCTTACTTGTCATGTTCAGGTCATTTATCATGTTGTTTTGCTGCTCCGAAGAGGGCTTCGTGATCTGAAATTTCAGGCTAGTGTTAATTTCACTAAGTCTGGAATCTGTTTTGCATATTCATTTTTGCCATGCTTGTTTGAACCCTTAATGGATGAATTTGCCTATGGCTCAGTGCTAGTGTTTTGTTAAGAATCTTGTGTACATCACTGCCATGTATTTTGTTTTCATGTTTGGTGGCTGTAGCATGTTCATTTCGTTGCATTTAGATGCCTACTTGCTGTAAATCGCAGACCGGTGTCATATCTTAAAACGCTTGCCATTTCCAAACCGTAACTCCGATTCCAATGATCTTTATATCGTTTTCAAGCGATTTCATCCCCTCTATCCAGTGGTACCCTTTGTAATTCCAAGTTGAGGCCAGGTTCATGCATTTCCTGTCATATCTTGCATTTTGCATCCCGCATCGCATCCCGCATAGCATATCATCATTTCATCATATTGCTTGGTCTTGCACGTGGTTGATTGTATCCTTGTTGCTTGTTTGTCTTGTTTGGGTAGAGACGGGAGACGAGTTCGCTACCGAGGAGCCCGTTGAGTTTGCTTGTGAGGATCCAGTCAACTCTGACAACTGTGCAGGCAAGATGATCATACCCTCGAAATCACTACTATCTTTGCTATGCTAGTTTGCTAGCTCTTTTACTTTGCCACTGCTACGATGCCTACCACTTGCTTGTCAGCCTCCCAATTGCATGATTGAACCTCTAACCTACCATTGTCCTAGCAAACCGTTGATTGGCTATGTTACCGCTTCGCTCAGCCCCTCTTATAGCGTTGCTAGTTGCAGGTGAAGATTGGCCGTTCCTTGTTGGAACATTTATTTACTTGTTGGGATATCATTATATTGCTATGTTATCTTAAAGCATCTATATACTTGGTAAAGGGTGGAAGGCTCGGCCTCTCGCCTAGTGTTTTGTTCCACTCTTGCCGCCCTAGTTTCCGTCATATCGGTGTTATGTTCCCGGATTTTGCGTTCCTTACGCGGTTGGGTTATAATGGGAACCCCTTGATAGTTCGCCTTGATTAAAGCTTTCCAGCAATGCCCAACCTTGGTTTTACCATTTGCCACCTAGCCTTTTTCCCTTGGGTTCTCAGACTCAAGGGTCATCTTATTTAACCCCCCGGGCCAGTGCTCCTCTGAGTGTTGGTCCACCTGTCAGCTACCGGTGGCCACCAGGGGCAACTCTGGGCTGGCCTACCCGTACCTAGGACAATCTGAGTGTGCCCTGAGAAAGAGATATGTGCAGCTCCTATCGGGATTTGTCGGCACATTCGGGCGGTGTTGCTGGTCTTGTTTTAACCTGTCGAAGTGTCTTGAGTTACCGAGATACCGAGTCTGATCGGAACGTCTTGGGAGGAGGTCTTTTCCTTCGTTGACCGTGAGAGCTTGTCATGGGCTAAGTTGGGACTCCCCTGCAGGGATTGAACTTTCGAAAGCCGTGCCCGCGGTTATGGGCAGATGGGAATTTGTTAATGTCCGGTTGTAGATAACTTGAACCTTAATTAATTAAAATGAATCAACTGAGTGTGTTGCCGTGATGGCCTCTTCTCGGCGGAGTCCGGGAAGTGGACACGGTGTTGGAGTAATGCTTGCGCAGGTTGTTCCTCTAGATTCTCGCTCGCGCCTTGCCCCCTCTTCTCGCTCTCTTTTGCGTATAAGTTAGCCACCACATATGCTAGTCGCTTGCTGCAGCTCCACATACTTGCCTTATCCTTCCTATAAGCTTAAATAGTTTTGATCGCGAGGGTGCGAGATTGCTGAGTCCCTGTGGCTCATAGATACTATAATTCCAGATGCAGGTCCAGGTGATTCCGCTCCAGGTGACGAGTACGAGCTCAAGTGGGAGTTCGACGAGGACTCTCAGCGTTATTATGTTTCCTTTCCCGACGATCAGTAGTGGTGCCTAGTTGGGGTTATCGATTCAGGGCCTTGTCGCATGTTGGGGTTTTTTTTTTTCTATTTTGGCACCGTAGTCGGGCCATGAGTGATTTGTATGATGGATGTTATTTATGTACTTTGATGTGACGTGGCGAGTGTAAGCCAACTATGTACCTCCCCTTTATATTATTTATGTACATGGGATGTGTGATGATTTCCTGACTTGCGACCTTGCTTTCAATGCGGTTATGCCTCTAAGTCGTGCCTCGACACGTGGGAGATATAGCCGCATCGAGGGCGTTAAAAGTTGGTAATCAGAGCCTTCCCCGACCTTAGGAGCCCCCATTGCTTGATCGTTTTTAGCAGCCGAGTTGTGTCTAGAAAAATATTTTGAGTCACTTAGGAATTATATATCGGAGAGTTAGGAATTCTTTTTACTTCCCAGTCTCCTCATCGCTCTGGTAAGGCATCCTGACGTAGAGTTTTGACTCCTCTCTTCTCAAATTTCACTAAATTTTTTTTAGGATCACGCGAGTATCTTGGTTTTGTTCCGATGGTTTTGTGACGAGAACATTGTTCTTGGTGCCTCCTGTCTTTAGGGGTTGTGGCAGTGTCCCGGGGAGTTGAGCTCCGAGGTGTTGTCGTCACAATTTTATCGTTGCAATTCTGGTATACTTGAGATTTGTGCGCGACATCGAAAATCTCTTTTATGCAGTTCGTTGGTGAGATAACCTCGACGCCACCCAGTACTGGGGCGGGAGTTCGGGAGTATCGCCATAACTTGTATAACGGATGCTTTTCGAAGGTTGAGATAGATGGTTTCCGAAGGTTTCTTGGTTATGTGTTGAAGGATGGATACAGCTGGATGTAGGATTGCTAGCTTGAGTGAGATATTATGCTCCCCTGTATCCCCAACACCTGATTGCATAACCGGGAAAATTTCGGGAATTTCATAGGTGGGAATTCAAGTAGCCTTAGGATATCTTTCCGACAGATGTATGATATGAAATTGGGGTTCGACGTCTAGTGGTTCGCCTATTCACGGTCGATTTTACAGTGGTCTCGTTGTGTCTTAAAGAGTCCTTGGCTATGCTGACTCGGGGACGCTTCGTATGTCATGTGCACTGCCTTGTACATGATGGTGCTGTACGATCGAGCCCGTGTAGGTCCCACCACGAAAACTTCGGACGAAAATTTCTATCATGTATTTGTTCCGGCTTATTCCGCAAGCCAACCCTTGGTTTTATTTTCAGTTGTGGCATTCGAGTTGCTCCGACGTCATATGTTGATACCATCCCTCGTTGTTGTACCCCTTCTACCTGATTCTTCGTGGCTTCGCAATTTAGGAATATGTGACCACTTCAAGAGAAGTGCATTCGTTCATTTTGTTCGGATGTGAAGACTTTATGTTGCAATTTTCATTCCGTTGGATTCAGCTTCAATATTTGTCTATTTGTGTGCTAATGGTGGTCAACATCTTCAGGATGGCTCCTCCAACGCGCACGACTCCGAATCCTGATCCGCCTCCACCTCCGCCTCCTCCAGAAGCATGGCAAGCTGTGATAGCCGCTACTAATGCAAACACTCAGCTGATCATGCAAATTCTCCAAGAGCGCAATCAAGGCAGTCAAGGGAATCAAGGCAGCAATCAGGGTCACTTTGCTACACTCAACCAGTTCCTTGCTAACGGGCCAAAGACTTTCAGTAATTGTGTTGAGGCAACGGATGCTGACGATTGGCTTGTGGATCTGTGTAAGCATTTCGAGTGCAGCAACGTCAGGCCTGAGGACTTTGTGAAATTCGCTTCCTTCCAACTCAAAGATCAGGCTGCAGAATGGTTCCAGCAGTACAAGGATTCCAGAGGTGAACGTGTTATCACTTGGGATGATTTCCGTCGAGATTTCCGAGCTCATCACATTCCGCAGAGCGTGGTTGAAAGCAAGCGTGAGGAATTCCGCAATCTGAAGCAAGGCTCTTTGTCTGTCTATGACTACAACAAATTGTTCCAGAAACTTGCCCGCTTTGCCAAGCAGGACGTGCCTGACGAGAAGAGCATGATATATCAGTTCAGGGGTGGTCTTAGAGAAGATATTCAGCTCGCTCTTGTTCTCTTCGAGCCTTTGAGATACGATGAGTTCTACAACATGGCACTGAAGCAAGAGGCTGCTCAGTTGAGGTGTGATGCTTCCAGGAAGCGAGTCAGAGATGTTACTCCGTCTTCCTCTACTCAAGTGGCCAAGCAGCAGAAGTTTTGGCTTCCTCCTCCTCCGTTCCGTCAGCCATATCAGCAGAAGAGCAAAGGTGGCAGTGGTTCTTCCCACCCACCCAACCCAGGCTTTCAGAACAAGACTTCGTCTCAAGCTCCAAGATCGAGTGCTCCGTATCACCGTCCGCTTTCAGAGGTCACGTGCAACAAGTGCCAACAGAAGGGTCACTATGCCAACAAGTGTTTCAACCAGAGGCGTCTTCCTCCTCCTCCTCCTGTCAGATCGGCAAGTACAGCTGTGGTCAAGCATAATTCCAAGCACGCCAAGGTCAATTTGATGAATGCAGCTCAGGCAGAGGACTCGTCAGATGTGATCATGGGTAACCTTCCTGTTAATGATATTCCTGCAAAAGTTCTTTTTGACACTGGTGCATCGCATTGCTTCATCTCGAGACCGTTTACAAATAGGCATGAATTGGTTTCACAAGTCTTGCCTAGTCCTTTAGCAGTTGTCTCTCCCGGCAAGCGCATGCAGGCTAACTCCATCGTTCCGGATGTTTCTATCACGATGGGCGAGTTCAAGTTTCTTGCTTCTCCTACGGTTCTTGGTGACTCGGATATTGATCTTATACTCGGGATGGACTGGCTCTCTAAGCATAAAGCTCAGCTTGATTGTGCAGCCAGGCAGATTCAACTGACTCATTCGTCTGAGGATGTCATTGTCTTTGCCGCTCGGGATAATACCATCCGGTTGTTTTCTCTCAATGAGAAGGGTGAATTGGATGCTATTTCGCAGATTCCGGTTGTTTGTGAGTATCAAGACGTTTTTCCAGAAGAACTCCCAGGGATGCCTCCAAACCAGCCGGTTGAATTTGTTATTGAACTTGAGCCCGGTACGGAACCTGTGTGCAAACGTCCCTACAAGCTTGGCCCCGAAGAGTTGAAGGAGTTGAAGAAACAACTCGATGAGCAAGAAAGATTGGGTCTCATCCGGCCTAGTACTTCTCCGTGGGGTTGTGGTGTTCTTTTTGTGAAGAAGAAGGATGGTTCGAGCCGACTTTGTGTTGATTACCGTCCAGTGAACAAGAAGACCATCAAGAACAAATACCCACTTCCCAACATCAATGAGCTGTTCGAACAACTCAAGGGTGCTCAAGTATTCTCCAAGCTTGATCTCCGTATGGGTTATCACCAGATTCGCATTCGTGAAGAAGATATTCCCAAGACAGCATTCAGAACAAGCTTTGGTTCATATGAATACACTGTCATGTCTTTTGGCCTCGCCAACGCTCCTCCGACGTTCTCTCGCATGATGAACTTCATCTTCAACGCCTACACCAATGACTTCGTTTTGGTCTATCTCGATGACATTCTGGTTTTCTCGAAGAACAAGGAAGATCATGCCAAGCACTTGCGTTTGGTTCTCGATAAGCTCAGGGAATATCAGTTCTATGCCAAGTTCTCCAAGTGTGAATTTTGGCTCGATGAGGTTCTTTATCTTGGTCATATCATCTCTGCCAAGGGCATTTCCGTGAATCCCGAGAAGGTATCCGCAATTGTGAATTGGGAACCTCCTCAGAATGTGAAGCAACTCCGCAGTTTCCTCGGTCTCGCAAGCTATTGCCGAAGATTCATTGAAAACTTTTCCAAGATCGCGAAGCCTCTCTCAAATCTTCTTCAGAAGCACGTCAAGTTCGTTTGGTCTCCGGAGTGTGATATTGCTTTCAACACTTTGAAAGAGAAGTTGATCACTGCTCCAGTTCTGACTCCACCTGATGAATCCAAGCCGTACGAGGTCTTTTGTGATGCCTCTCTCCAAGGTCTTGGCGCAGTATTGATGCAAGAGAAGAAAGTTGTTGCTTATACATCTCGCCAGTTGAAGCCTAATGAGAAGAACTACCCCACTCATGATCTCGAGTTGGCGGCAGTTGTGCATGCTCTTTTGACTTGGAGACATCTTCTATTGGGAAGAAAAGTGGACATTTTCACTGATCACAAGAGTCTCAAGTACATCTTCACTCAGCCTAATCTCAACCTAAGGCAAACTCGATGGGTCGAAATGATTCAAGAGTATAATCCGAGTATTGAGTATACTCCAGGCAAGGCCAATGTGATTGCTGACGCTTTGAGCAGAAAGGCCTATTGCAACAGTCTGATTCTCAAGCCTTATCAACCCGAGCTTTGTGAAGCTTTCCGCAAACTTAATCTGCAAGTTGTTCCTCAAGGTTTCCTCGCCAACCTTCAAGTTTCTCCTACCTTAGAAGACCAGATTCGCCAAGCCCAGCTTCTTGATGCTATGGTGAAAAAGGTGAAGATTGGGATTGCAAAGAGTCAGTCCAAGTACAAGTGCTACCACCGCCTTGATGACAAGGACACTCTCTTCTTCGAGGATCGTATTGTTGTGCCCAAAGGTGAACTTCGTAAAGTGATCATGAACGAGGCTCACAATTCTCTCCTCTCCATCCACCCTGGGAGCACGAAGATGTATCAGGACCTCAAGCAAGCTTATTGGTGGACTCGAATGAAGCGCGAGATCGCTCAATTCGTGAATGAATGTGATGTCTGCAGAAGAGTGAAGGCAGAACACCAAAGGCCAGCAGGTCTCCTCCAACCTCTTGCCATTCCAGAATGGAAGTTTGACCACATTGAAATGGACTTCGTGACTGGGTTTCCAAAGTCCAAGCGTGGCAATGATGCTATATTTGTTGTCATCGACAAGCTCACCAAAGTGGCTCATTTTCTGCCTATCAAAGAGTCGATCACTGCAGCTCAATTGGCGGAACTCTATACCTCTCGCATTGTCTCTCTGCACGGTATTCCTCAAGTGATCTCTTCAGACCGTGGCAGTATCTTTACCTCGAAGTTTTGGGATTCTTTTCAGAAGGCCATGGGGACCAACATTCGCTTCAGCACAGCTTTCCATCCTCAAACAAGCGGTCAAGTCGAGCGTGTCAACCAGATTCTTGAAGATATGCTCAGGGCTTGTGTGATCTCCTTCGGCATGAAGTGGGAGGATTGTCTTCCTTATGCTGAATTCTCCTATAACAACAGTTTTCAAGCAAGTTCGGGCAAGGCCCCTTTTGAAATTCTGTATGGCAGGAAGTGTCGTACCCCTCTCAACTAGTCTGAAACTGGTGAACGTCAGCTGCTGGGTAATGACTTAATCACAGAAGCAGAAGAAATGTGCAAAGTCATTCGTGATAACCTCAAAGCAGCCCAATCCCGCCAAAAGAGCTACTATGATAGTAAGCACCGTGATTTGGCTTTCCAGATCGGAGATCATGTTTACCTCTGCGTCTCTCCTACGAAAGGTACTCGTCGCTTCGGTATCAAAGGGAAGCTTGCCCCTAGATACGTGGGACCTTTCAAGATTGCTAGTAAGAGAGGCGACCTCGCCTATCAGCTCGAGCTTCCTTCAAACTTTGCCAATGTTCATGATGTGTTCCACGTCTCTCAGCTTCGAAAGTGCTTCAAGACGCCTGACCGCACCGTCAACTTCGAGGACATTGAGCTCCAAGAAGATCTCTCCTATCGTGAGCACCCAGTTGCTATTCTTGAAGAGACTGAACGCAAGACCCGCAACAAGTCAATCAAATTTCTCAAAGTCAAGTGGTCTCACCATTCCGACCGTGAAGCTACATGGGAACGCGAGGATCACCTCCGTTCTGAGTACCCGGAGTTCTTTCAGTCCTAAATCTCGGGACGAGATCTTTTCGTAGTGGTGGAGTGTTGTAACGCCCCAGATATACTTTCCATATTTGTATCCAACTCTTGCCGTTTCCGGCATTAAGTTATATTTATTTCTCGGGTTCGGGTCTTTGTCTCCGTGTGTTGTTTTTCTTTTCCGTGCATCTCTTATCATGTCATCACGTGCATTGCATTTGCATACATGTTCATCTCATGCATTCGAGCATTTTCCCCGTTGTCCGTTTTGCATTCCGGCGCTTCGTTCTCCTCCGGTGGCCTTTTCTAGCGTTCTTTCGTGTGTGGGGATTAAACATTTCCGGATTGGACCGAGACTTGCCATGCGGCCTTGGTTTACTACCGGTAGACCGCCTGTCAAGTTTCGTATCATTTGGACTTCGTTTGATACTCCAACGGTTAACCGAGGGACCGAAAAGGCCTCGTGTGTGTTGCAGCCCAACACCCCCCAAATTTGTCCCAAAACCCATCAAACTCTGCTCCATGTCCTAGAGCGTTCGATCACGATCTCGTGGGCGAAAACCGCACCTCATTTGGACTCTCCTAGCTCCCTCTATGCCTATATACACACCCCCCGCTCCAAATTCGCGGAGTCCCTCCCCCCTAACCCTAGATCAAATCGCCTCCGCCGCTACCGGACACGTCCGGACGGAGCCGGACGCGTCCGCCCGCCGCCGCCATCCAACCCGCCGCCGCCACGTGTCCCCCGCGGGACCAGATCGCCGCCCGCCGCCGCAGGCCCGCTCGGGCCCGTCCCCGGCCCCCCAAGCCCATCGGCCGGGTCGCGTCCCCGCGCCCGACGCCGCCCGTCAGCCTCCTTGCCGGCGTGCGCTCCGCCGCCACTGCACGACTCCGGCGAGGGTCGCCACCTCGACGCCGGCGGCCGCTGTCCCGCTGCCGCCTCGACCGGTCCGGCGCCGCTGCTCCCATCGCCGTCCGCCGCCGCCCCGGCGAGCTTCCCCGCCGGCCGGCCCCTCCTTCCCGGCGTCCCGCTCCGTCTCTGGCCGCCGTGAGCCCCATTTCCGGCGAGCCCGAGCTCGGACTGCTACAGTGCCGCCGGACCCGATCTGGATCTGGATCTGGGGATCCCCCGGTTGACTTTTATCTCCTAACCCTAGTTTTTTTATGCGATGTTTGACTGCTCGTATCTCCGCAACCATAGCTCCGTTTTGGGCATATGATATATCAAAATCTTCGCCTCGACATGTACATAATTTCGTTCCATTGCATCATTTGCATTTGAGGTCATCTTGTTGCCCAAAATGCTGTTAGAAGGAGGCTTCGTGAGTTAAATTGCAGATCCGTTAGTTCATCATGCACTTTTGTCATTTTTGCCATGTTTAATCCGTGCATGATATGCCTGTGCCCCTTTGGGATGAATTGTTAAGAATTTTGTCTTCTTTCCAGAGGTGCCACCCATGCATTTTTAGGATGTGTGTGTTGTCTTGTGCAAGCTTGCGAAGAGAGGTACCTGAGATTGCTGATTTCAGGGACTTAGTGATTTTCACTAAGTCTGGGATATTTTAGTTCACGATGCTATATGTCCAGCTTGTTTCCTAGTGATCCATGCCTCTTTTGAGGATGATCAGTAAGGGTGTTTTGATATTTGTGTTATTCTCTATCCATCCATGTCTTTGTTTGCATATGTGGAGTGCTCTAGGTTGACTCAATCGAGCTCAACTTTTGCTTCATTGTTAATCTGGGCAGATCGTCAACTTGTTTGCGATTTTGCCGATGCTACCGTTAGTGTTCCATGCATGCTATGCCTTTGTTCTTGCCATGTGTAGCTAGCATATTGTGCCTTCTTGCTGGTTATATGCTTGCCTTGCGATGACTTACACCGTAGTGAGTGCATCGAGCTCGTTTACATGCCTTCGTGAGTTATAATTTCAGCATGCCTCAGTTTTCACTAAGTCTGAAAACTGATTGTGTTCGAGCTATGTTCGTGAGCTCGGTAGAGTATTTTGTGAACCCTTTTGACCCCAGGTCACTTTGGGTCTTTTGTTAAGCTTGTTGAGTAGCTCCATGCCATGTTCTTACTTGTCATGTTCAGGTTTTCTATCATGTTGTTTTGCTGCTCCGAAGAGGGCTTCATGATCTGAAATTTCAGGCTAGTGTTAATTTCACTAAGTCTGGAATCTGTTTTGCATATTCATTTTTGCCATGCTTGTTTGAACCCCTTAATGGATGAATTTGCCTATGGCTCAGTGCTAGTTATTTGTTAAGCATCTTGTGTACATCACTGCCATGTATTTTGTTTTCATGTTTGGTGGCTGTAGCATGTTCATTTCATTGCATTTAGATGCCTACTTGCTGTAAATCGTAGACCGGTGTCATCTTAAAACGCTTGCCATTTCCAAACCGTAGCTCCGATTCCAATGATCTTTATATCGTTTTCAAGCGATTTCGTCCCCTCTATCCAGTGGCACCCTTGGAATTCCAAGTTGAGGCCAGGTTCATGCATTTCCTGTCATATCTTGCATTTTGCATCCCGCATCGCATCCCGCATAGCATGTCATCATTTCATCTCATTGCTTGGTCTTGCACGTGGTTGATTGTATCCTTGTTGCTTGTTTGTCTTGTTTGGGTAGAGCCGGGAGACGAGTTCGCTACCGAGGAGCCCGTTGAGTTTGCTTGTGAGGATCCAGTCAGCTTTGACAAGTGTGCAGGCAAGATGATCATACCCTCGAAATCACTACTATCTTTGCTATGCTAGTTTGCTCGCTCTTTTGCTTTGCCAATGCTACGATGCCTACCATTTGCTTGTCAGCCTCCCAATTGCATGATTGAACCTCTAACCTACCATTGTCCTAGCAAACCGTTGATTGGCTATGTTACCGCTTTGCTCAGCCCCTCTTATAGCGTTGATAGTTGCAGGTGAAGATTGGCGCCGTTCCTTGTTGGAACATTTATTTACTTGTTGGGATATCATTATATTGCTATGTTATCTTAAAGCATCTATATACTTGGTAAAGGGTGGAAGGCTCGGCCTCTCGCCTAGTGTTTTGTTCCACTCTTGCCGCCCTAGTTTCCGTCATATCGGTGTTATGCTCCCGGATTTTGCGTTCCTTACGCGGTTGGGTTATAATGGGAACCCCTTGATATTTCGCCTTGATTAAAGCTTTTCCAGCAATGCCCAACCTTGGTTTTACCTTTTGCCGCCTACCCTTTTCTTTCCCTTGGGTTCTGCAGACTCAAGGGTCATCTTATTTTAACCCCCCCGGGCCAGTGCTCCTCTGAGTGTTGGTCCACATGTCAGCTACCGGAGGCCACCAGGGGCAACTCTGGGCTGGCCTACCCGTACCTAGGACAATCTGAGTGTGCCCTGAGAAAGAGATATGTGCAGCTCCTATCAGGATTTGTCGGCACATTCGGGCGGTGTTGCTGGTCTTGTTTTAACCTGTCGAAGTGTCTTGAGTTACCGAGATACCGAGTCTGATCGGAACGTCTTGGGAGGAGGTCTTTTCCTTCGTTGACCGTGAGAGCTTGTCATGGGCTAAGTTGGGACTCCCCTGCAGGGATTGAACTTTCGAAAGCCGTGCCCGCGGTTATGGGCAGATGGGAATTTGTTAATGTCCGGTTGTAGATAACTTGAATCTTAATTAATTAAAATGAATCAACTGAGTGTGTTTCCGTGATGGCCTCTTCTCGGCGGAGTCCGGGAAGTGGACACGGTGTTGGAGTAATGCTTGCGCAGGTTGTTCCTCTAGATTCTCGCTCGCGCCTTGCCCCCTCTTCTCGCTCTCTTTTGCGTATAAGTTAGCCACCACATATGCTAGTCGCTTGCTGCAGCTCCACATACTTGCCTTATCCTTCCAATAAGCTTAAATAGTTTTGATCGCGAGGGTGCGAGATTGCTGAGTCCCTGTGGCTCACAGATACTATAATTCTAGATGCAGGTCCAGGTGATTCCGCTCCAGGTGACGAGTACGAGCTCAAGTGGGAGTTCGACGAGGACTCTCAGCGTTATTATGTTTCCTTTCCCGACGATCAGTAGTGGTGCCTAGTTGGGGTTATCGATTCAGGGCCTTGTCGCATGTTGGGGTTTTTTTTTCTATTTTGGCACCGTAGTCGGGCCATGAGTGATTTGTATGATGGATGTTATTTATGTACTTTGATGTGACGTGGCGAGTGTAAGCCAACTATGTACCTCCCCTTTATATTATTTATGTACATGGGATGTGTGATGATTTCCTGACTTGCGACCTTGCTTTCAATGCGGTTATGCCTCTAAGTCGTGCCTCGACACGTGGGAGATATAGCCGCATCGAGGGCGTTACATCCGCATCCTTACTAGAGGATTCACCCTTATTTTTAGGAACATACATAAGCTTGGCAACTTTAGTGGAAGAACTTGGAGTATTCTTAATGGAAGAAAAATCGGTTCCCAAGTTGGTAACAGTATTCTCAAGTTTATCGATCATAACGGAATCGTGATTAATTTCTCATTAACTATGGGTTCCTTTTATTTAATATCTTTCAAAGTAACTCCTACTTTAGATCCATATTAAGAGATTCGGCTATGGATCTTTTTATCCAAATTTTCAATTAATTCTATGGTAGCAACCTTATTTTCAATAATTTCAAGCTTTTGCATTACATGCCCCAAAGTTAATATAGTTCCATTAATCCAGAGAGGAGGTGAGCCAAATAAATCTAACATAGCATTATAAGAATCAAAAGTATG
This sequence comes from Triticum urartu, assembly GCF_003073215.2. Taxonomy (NCBI): domain Eukaryota; kingdom Viridiplantae; phylum Streptophyta; class Magnoliopsida; order Poales; family Poaceae; genus Triticum; species Triticum urartu. The sequence continues at coordinate 252,409,001 of NC_053024.1, read as the reverse complement.
GCTACCCCAAAAAATTCCCTCCGGTAATAGTATCAAGAACATAACGGTGCCAAGGAGTAATGCCTACATAAAAATTGTGAAGAAGAACGGAAGTAGATTGCTTCCTAGTAGATTTATTTTGAGCATTGAAAATTCTATACCAAGCATCTTTTAGATTTTCTCCCTCCCTTTGCTTAAAATTTAGAATTTCATTCTCGGGAGACAACGGAGAAGACAAGGGACTAGCCATAACGACAAGCAAACAAACTAACACACAAGCAAACAAAAAGCAAGCGGGCAAAAAGAGGCAAATAGAGAAAGAGAGGGATGATAGAGAGAGAGAGGGCAAATAAAACGGAAAGGGTGAAGTGGGGGAGAGAAAAACGAGAGGCAAATGGCAAATAATGTAATGCAGGAGATAAGGGTATGTGATGGGTACTTGGTATGTTGACTTTTGCGAAGACTTCCCCGGCAACGGCGCCAGAAATCCTTCTTGCTACCTCTTGAGCACTTCGTTGGTTTTCCCCGAAGAGGAAGGGATGATGCAGCAAAGTAGCGTAAGTATTTCCATCAGTTTTTGAGAACCAAGGTATCAATCCAGTAGGAGGCTACACGCGAGTCCCTCGTACCTGCACAAAACAAATAAATCCTCGCAACCAATGCAAATAGGGGTTGTCAATCCCTATAGGGCCACTTACGAGAGTGAGATCTGATAGATATGATAAAGATAATATTTTTGGTATTTTTATGATAAAGATGCAAATTAAAATAAAGGCAAAGTAAATAGCAAAGGAAATAACTAAGTAGTAGGAGATCAATATGATAAAGATAGACCCGGGGGCCATAGGTTTCACTAGTGGCTTCTCTCGAGAGCATAAGTATTCTACGGTGGGTGAACAAATTACTGTTGAGCAATTGACAGAATTGAGCATAGTTATGAGAATATCTAGGTATGATCATGTATATAGGCATCACGTCCGAGACAAGTAGACCAACTCCTGCCTGCATCTACTACTATTACTCCACTCATCGACCGCTATCCAGCATGCATCTAGAGTATTAAGTTAAAAACAGAGTAACGCCTTAAGCAAGATGACATGATGTAGAGGGATAGACTCATGCAATATGAATAAAACCCCATCTTGTTATCCTCGATGGCAACAATACAATACGTGCCTTGCTGCCCTTACTGTCACCAGGAAATGACACCACAAGATTGAACCCAAAGCTAAGCACTTCTCCCATTGCAAGAAAGATCAATCTAGTAGGCCAAACCAAACTGATAATTCGAAGAGACTTGCAAAGATAACCAATCATACATAAAAGAATTCAGAGAAGATTCAAATATTATTCATAGATAGACTTGATCACAAACCCACAGTTCATCGGTCTCAACAAACACACCGCAAAAAGAAGATTACATCGAATAGTTCTCCACAAGAGAGGGGGAGAACATTGTATTGAGATCCAAAAAGAGAGAAGAAGCCATCTAGCTACTAACTATGGACCCGTAGGTCTGAGGTAAACTACTCACACTTCATCGGAGAGGCTATGGTGTTGATGTAGAAGCCCTCCGTGATTGATGCCCCCTCTGGCGGAGCTCCGGAATAGGCCCCAAGATGGGATCTCGTGGATACAGAAAGTTACGGCGGTGGTATTAGGGTTTTGGCTCCGTCTTTGATCGTTTGGGGGTACGTGGATATATATAGGAGGAAGAAGTACGTCGGTGGAGCAACAGGGGGCCCACGAGGGTGGAGGGCGCGCCTGGGGTAGGCAGGCGCGCCCCCTACCTCGTGGCCTTATGTTTCCTTTCTTGACGTAGGGTCCAAGTCTCCTGGGTCTTATTCGTTGAGAAAATCACGTTCCCGAAGGTTTCATTCCGTTTGGACTCCGTTTGATATTCCTTTTCTTCGAAACCCTAAAACATGCAAAAAACAACAATTCTGGGCTAGGCCTCCAGTTAATAGGTTAGTCCCAAAAATAATATAAAAGTGGATAATAAAGCCCAATAATGTCCAAAACAGTAGATAATATAGCATGGAGCAATCAAAAATTATAGATACGTTGGAGACGTATCACCCTCTGATGTCCATCTTCTGCTATATGAAGTCTTTCGATGAGGAAAAAATGATAAGCCATCTTCTCGGACGAAACTCCGCCGCCACGAGGCGGAACCTTGGCGGAACCAATCTAGGGCTCTGGGAGAGCTGTTCTGCCGGGGAAACTTCCCTCCGAGAAGGGGAAATCATCGCCATCGCCATCACCAACGCTCCTCTCATCGGGAGAGGGCAATCTCCATCAACATCTTCACCAGCATCATCTCCTCTCAAAACCCTAGTTCATCTCTTGTATCCAATTCTTGTCTCCAAGTCCAGGATTGGTACCTGTGGGTTGCTTGTAGTGTTAATTACTCCTTGTAGTTGATGCTAGTTGGTTTAATTGGTGGAAGATCATATGTTCAAATACTATATGCATATTAATACCCCTCTGATTATGAACATGAATATGCTTTGTGAGTAGTTACGTTTGTTCCTGAGGACATGGGAGAAGTCTTGCTATTAGCAGTCATGTGAATTTGGTATTCGTTCGATATTTTGATGAGATGTATGTTGTCTCTCCTCTAGTGGTGTTATGTGAACGTCGACTACATAACACTTCACCACCATTTGGGCCTAGAGGAAGGCATTGGGAAGTAATAGGTAGATGATGGGTTGCTAGAGTGACAGAAGCTTAAACCCTAGTTTATGCGTTGCTTCGTAAGGGGCTGATTTGGATCCATATGTTTCATGCTATGGTTAGGTTTACCTTAATACTTTTGTTGTAGTTGCAGATGCTTGCAATAGAGGTTAATCATAAGTGGGATGCTTGTCCAAGTAAGGACAGTACCCAAGCACCATTCCACCCACATATCAGATTATCAAAGTACCAAACGCGAATCATATGAACGTGATGAAAACTAGCTTGATGATATTCCCATGTGTCCTCGGGAGCGCTTTTCTCTATATAAGAGTTTGTCCAGGCTTGTCCTTTTACAAAAAGGATTGGGCCACCATGCTGCACTTTATTTACTTTTGTTACTTGTTGCTCGTTACAAATTATCCTATCACAAAACTATCTGTTACCACTTATTTCAGTACTTGCAGAAAATACCTTGCTGGAAACCGCTTATCATTTCCTTCTGCTCCTCGTTGGGTTCGACACTCTTACTTATCGAAAGGACTACGATAGATCCCCTATACTTGTGGGTCATCAAGAATCTTTTCTGGCACCGTCCGGGGAGTGAAGCGCCTTTGGTAGGTGGAATTTGGTAAGGAAAATTTATATTGTGTGCTGAAATTTACTGTCACTTGTTACTATGGAAAGTAATCCTCTGAGGGGCTTGTTCGGGGTATCTTCACCCCGACCAGTAGAGCAAAGAGTTGCTCCTCAACCTACTGAACCTACTGAAAATGAAAATGTCTGCTTTGAAATTCCTTCGGGTATGTTAGAAAAACTGGTAGCTAATCCTTTTGCAGGAGACGGAACAATGCATCCTGATGAGCACCTAATATATGTTGATGAAGTTTGTGGATTATTTAAGCTTGAAGGTGTACCCAGAGATGTTGTTAAGAAGAAGGTCTTCCCTTTATCTTTGAAGGAAGATGCATTGACATGGTATAGGCTATGTGATGATACGGGGTCATGGAACTACAAACGATTGAAATTGGAATTTCATCAGAAGTTTTATCCTATGCATCTTGTTCATCATGATCGCAATTATATATATAATTTTTGGCCTCGTGAAGTAGAAAGCATCGCTCAACCTTGGGGGAGGCTTAAATCAATGTTATATTCATGCCCCAATCATGAGCTCTCAAGAGAAATGATTATTCAAAATTTATATGCTCGGCTTTCTGATAACAATCGCACCATGCTCGATACTTCTTGTGCTGGCTCTTTTATGACGAAGACTATTGAATTCAAATGGGATTTATTGGAAAGAATTAAACGCAACTCTGAAGATTGGGACCTTGACAAAGGTAAGGAGCCAGGTATGACACCTAAGTTTGATTGTGTTAAATCTTTTATGGATACCGATGTTTTTCGTAAATTTAGCACTAAATATGGACTTGACTCTGAGATAGTAGCTTCTTTCTGTGAATCTTTTGCTACTTATGTTGATCTCCCCAAGGAGAAGTGGTTTAAATATCATCCTCCCATAGAATTAAAAATAGCTGCACCTATTAAATTTGAAGAAAAGACTATCACTTATAATGATCCTATTGTTCCTACTTCTTATGATGAGAAACCACCTTTCCCTGTTAGGATAAAGGATCATGCTAAAGCTTCAACTGTGGTTCGTAAAAGCAATATTAGAACATATACACCTCCTGAGCAAGTTAAAGTTGACCCTAATATTGCTATTGTTAAAGATCTTTTGGCTGATAATATTGATGGGCATGTTATTTATTTCTGTAATGAAACTACTAGAATTGCTAAACCTTGTGCTAAAGATAAACATAGACCTGTGGTAGGCATGCCTATTATTTTTGTTAAAATAGGAGATCATTGTTATCATGGCTTATGTGATATGGGTGCCAGTGCTAGTGCAATACCTATTGACCTATATAGAGAAATTATGCATGATATTGCACCTGTTGAGTTAGAAGATATTGATGTCACAATTAAACTTGCCAATAGAGATACTATATCACCAATGGGAATTGTTAGAGATGTTGAAGTCTTGTGTGGGAAAACTAAATATCCTGCTGATTGTCTTGTTCTTGGTTCCCCACAAGATAGATTTTGTCCCATTATAGTTGGTAGACCCTTAAACACTGTTAATGCTAAGATAGATTGCAAAAAGGATGTTGTTACTATTGGTTTAGATGATATGTCTCATGAATTTAATTTCTCTAAATTTAGTAGACAACACCGTGAAGAAGAATTACCTAGTAAGGATGAAATTATTGGTCTTGCTTCTATTGTCGTACCTCCTAGTGATCCCTTAGAACAATATTTGCTAGACCATGAAAATGATATGTTTATGAATGAAAGAAGGGAAATAGATGAAGTATTCTTTAAACAAGAACCTATTCCGAAACACAATTTTCCTGTTGAAATCCTAGGGGATCCTCCTCCACCAAAGGGTGATCCCGTGTTTGAGCTTAAACCATTGCCTGATACTCTTAAATATGCTTATCTTGATGAGAAAAAGATATATCCTGTTATTATTAGTGCTAACCTTTCAGATCATGAGGAAGAGAGATTATTGAAAACTCTGAAGAAGCACCGTGCTGCTATTGGGTATACTCTTGATGATCTTAAGGGCATTAGTCCCACTCTATGTCAACATAAAATAAATTTGGAAGAAGATGCTAAACCAGTTCGTGATCATCAACGACGGCTGAATCCTAAAATGAAAGAAGTGGTAAGAAAGAAAATACTAAAGCTCCTTGAGGCAGGTATAATCTATCCCGTTGCTGATAGTCAGTGGGTAAGTCCTATCCGTTGTGTCCCTAAGAAGGGAGGTATTACTGTCGTTCCTAATGATAAAGATGAATTGATTCCTCAAAGAATTATTACAGGTTATATGATGGTAATTGATTTCCGTAAATTAAATAAGGCCACTAAAAAGGATCATTACCCCTTACCTTTTATCGATCAAATGCTAGAAAGATTATCCAAACATACACATTTTTGCTTTCTAGATGGTTATTCTGGTTTCTCTCAAATACCTATGTCAGCCAAGGATCAATCAAAGACTACTTTTAATTGCCCTTTTGGTACTTTTGCTTATAGATGTATGCCTTTTGGTTTATGTAATGCACCTGCTACCTTTCAAATATGCATGAATGCTATATTCTCTGATTTTTGTGAAAAGATTTGTGAGGTTTTCATGGACGACTTTTCCGTCTATGGATCTTCTTTTGATGATTGCTTAAGCAACCTTGACCGAGTTTTGCAGAGATGTGAAGAAACTAATCTTGTCTTGAATTGGGAAAAGTGCCACTTTATGGTTAATGAAGGTATTGTCTTGGGGCATAAAGTTTCTGAAAGAGGTATTGAAGTTGATAAAGCTAAGGTTGATGCTATTGAAAAGATGCCATGTCCCAAGGACATCAAAGGTATAAGAAGTTTCCTTGGTCACGCCGGATTTTATAGGAGGTTCATTAAGGACTTCTCAAAAATTTCTCGGCCCCTGACTAATTTATTATAAAAAGATATACCATTTGTCTTTGATGATGATTGTGTAGAAGCATTTGAAATACTTAAGAAAGCATTGATCTCTACACCTATTGTTTAGCCACCTGATTGGAATTTACCTTTTGAAGTGTGATGGTAGTGATTATGCTGTAGGTGCTGTTCTAGGGCAAAGAGTTGATAAGAAATTAAACGTTATTCAATATGCTAGTAAAACCCTAGACAATGCTCAAATAAATTATGCTACTACTGAAAAAGAATTCTTAGCAGTTGTATTTGCTTGTGATAAGTTCAGACCTTATATTGTTGATTCTAAAATAACTATTCACACTGATCATGCTGCTATTAAATATCTTATGGAAAACAAAGATGCTAAACCTAGACTTATTAGATGGGTTCTCTTGCTACAAGAATTTGACTTACATATTGTTGACAGAAAGGGAGCTGAGAACCCCGTTGCAGACAGCTTGTCTAGGTTAGAAAATGTGCTTGATGACCCACTACCTATTGATGATAGCTTTCCTTATGAGCAATTAAATGTCATAAATGCTTCTCATACGACTCCATGGTATGTTGATTATGCTAATTATATTGTTGCCAAATTCGTACCACCTACTTTCACATACCAACAAAAGAAAAAGTTCTTCTATGATTTGAGACATTACTTTTGGGATGACCCACATCTTTATAAAGAAGGAGTAGATGGTGTTATTAGACGTTGTGTACCTGATCATGAATAGGAACAGATCCTACGCAAGTGTCACTCCGAAGCTTATGGAGGACACCATGCTGGAGATAGAACTGCACATAAGGTATTGCAATCTGGTTTTTATTGGCCTACTCTCTTCAAGGATGCCCATAAGTTTGTCTTATCTTGTGATGAATGTCAAAGAATTGGTAATATTAGTAGACGTCAAGAAATGCCTATGAATTATTCACTTGTTATTGAACAATTTGATGTTTGGGGCTTTGACTACATGGGACCTTTTCCTGCCTCTAATGGATATACACATATTTTAGTTGCTGTTGATTACGTTACTAAGTGGGTAGAAGCTATTCCAACTAGTAGTGCTGATCATAACACTTCTATTAAAATGCTTAAAGAAGTTATTTTTCCAAGATTTGGAGTCCCTAGATATTTAATGACTAATGGTGGTTCACATTTTATTCATGGTGCTTTCCGTAAAATGCTTGCTAAATATGATGTTAATCATAGAATTGCATCTCCTTATCACCCACAGTCTAGTGGTCAAGTAGAATTGAGTAATAGAGAACTCAAATTAATTTTGCAAAAGACTGTTAATAGGTCTAGAAAGAATTGGTCCAAGAAACTTGATGATGCATTATGGGCCTATAGAACTGCATATAGAAATCCTATGGGTATGTCTCCGTATAAAATGGTTTATGGAAAAGCATGTCACTTACCTCTCGAACTAGAACACAAGGCATACTGGGCTATTAAAGAGCTCAATTATGATTTTAAACTTGCCGGTGAGAAGAGGTTATTTGATATTAGCTCACTTGATGAATGGAGAACCCAAGCCTACGAAAGTGCCAAATTATTTAAAGAAAAATTTAAAAGATGGCATGACAAAAGAATACAAAAGCGTGAGTTTAATGTAGGTGATTATGTATTGCTATACACTCTCGTTTAAGTTTTTTTGCAGGAAAACTTCTCTCTAAATGGGAAGGTCCTTACGTTATCGAGGAAGTCTATCGTTCCGGTGCCATAAAAATCAACAACTTCGAAGGCACAAATCCGAAGGTGGTGAACGGTCAAAGAATCAAACATTATATCTTAGGTAATCCCATAAATGTTGAAACCAATGTTATTGAAACCGTAACCCCGGAGGAATACATAAGAGACACTTTTCGGAACGTTTCAGACTCCGAAAAGGAATAGGTATGTGGTACGGTAAGTAAACCGACTCCAAAACAATTTTTAAGGCAATATTTCTCTGTTTTGGAATATTTAGAAAAATAGAAAAATAAGAAGCAGATCGGGAAGGACACGAGGCCTCCACGAGGGTGGAGGGCGCGCCCTACCCTACTGGGCGCGCCCCCTACCTCGTGGGCACCTCGTGCGCTTTCCGGACTCCGTTTTCTTACACGTTATGTATTTTGGTCGGTAAAATTTCATTATATAATCTCCCGAAGGTTTTGACTCTCGTATCACGCAAAAATCTCCTGTCTTTGTTTCGAGCCGTTTTCTGTCAGGGTTGTCAAGGCCAGGCATTATGTTGTCTCCCTCCTCCTCCAACCATGAGGGCAACGATGCTTGGATAATGAAGATATAGCTGAAGAGAGAAGAACCCATGGAGATCAACAAGGATGAAGGGATCAAGAAGGCCATGGAGGACCAAGTTCCGGCAACAGAAGACATCCTTCAACTTGATCACAATCTTCATACCCCAACTGAGATCGAAGCTTTCAAGATGATTGAGTTAGCTCGTATACAAAATAAGTATCTCACACGTGAAAATATTTTGTTGAAGGAGCATATCATTGCACTCAAAGGCATTATCCGCAAGTTAGAAGACCTCCTACGCTCGATGTGCGACTATCCATCATCATCATCAACTTCTTCACCAACAAAGGAGACATAATCACATGGGTATGGGCACTCCCCTTGGCAACTGCCAAGCTTGGGGGATGTAGTGACCCTACCCGAATGGATCAAGTCTCTGTGCTTAAGTGTCATCCCTGGATCGGTATGCTGACACACACAGTACTCGAAGGATTTATAACAGAGGTAAATCACATGTATAGAGTAACGTAAATACTATTACCTCAATCCATATAGCGGAAGCAACAAGGTTGTGGGTTCCCATCAACACCAACGGCAAAGTTGAGTGTAGAAATCGTAACCCTAACGTATCACTTACTCGTCGTAAGAAACCTGCAACATGAGACGTTGCAGCCCGAAACGGGTCAGTACACTGAATGTACTGGCAAATTCACACCATAGAGAATGATGAATAAAGACTATCACTACATGCATATTTGGCTGGTGGAAAAGCTCTATGGTTATAAGGTTTTTGCGTAAAGCCAATTTTTCCCTACTGCAAAGGAATAAATTTATTTAACTATCATGGTGGTTGTTGAACATTGAGAATGGTTGACAGCATTCTCAATCCCAATTAAGTAACATCATTAAACCCAACAATATTCATTTAAAGTAACGTGATGAGATCAACAGGATAATCCAAGAACTAGATACTCAAGATGTCCATAACCGGGGACACGGCTAATCATGATTAGTTTATACACTCTGCAGAGGTTTGCGCACTTTTCCCCACAAGACTCGATCGCCTCCGTTTGATTTCTCGCACTACATGGTGTTTGAGAAACGGATGACCGAGACATAGTCTTTAAGAAGCGTTTGCACCTTACGATGGGTAGACCGTACCACCTACAACCCCTACATCTGCTAGTCTACCACTGTAAGAGCTCACACGACTTAGTCAACTATGCTAGAGCCCATAATAGCTTGTGGCTGCACACGGAAGTTTCTAGTATGAATAATCTCATGATCCCTTTGAGCCTGGGTGGCGGTCCAAAAGAAAACAGGCAAGTCCTGGAAACCCCAGGTGCCTCAATCCACCCAGATGTGTGTTAGGTTGCCACCTTAGATAAACCCTTAATTAACAATCTCACATCTGTCATGGATTTCACTCACCCAATCCACGTCTACTAGCATAGCATGGCATAATAAGCAAACATAGAAGTAACTCCCAAAGGTTTGATAATAAACAGGTAATAGGTACTACCTCATCTATATCCCATCCCACAATTTAGTTAGATCCTAATCATGCAATGTGTGAAGATTGATCTAATGCAATAAAAACTGGGTATGAAAGGGGATATGATCAAAGTGTGAACTTGCCTGCAATGTTGATGAAGATGATTCGCACTCAAAACTCTTGATAGATCTACTCATCACACTCCGGTCAATCTATCGTAAGCAAGCAATAGTAACCACACATAAGCAATCACTCAAAAGATCAGAAAGAACGAAGAAGACAATTCGGAAAACATCGAAACCAAGCAAATAACTCTTGCAACATAAAAACAATTTCTAACAGTACCAAAATTATATGAGTTTGGCCTTATTAGAATGTTTAGGTCAAGCGCTTCGATTTGCAAAAAGAATCAACTCAAACGGAGCTACGAAACTCAAGTTATGATCAAACGAAGTTTGAATTCAAATCTGCTCTAATTCAAATTTTAAACTTTTCAAAAACATGTTTGAGTTGGATTAATGGATAGAGGGGATCATAACGAAGACGTGGGCGTTGGTTTCGTTGGATTTGGACTAACGAGTAAAAAGTTATAGTCATTTGAAGTACAGGGACTATTCTGTAAATAAAGTATTCACAACTAGGTCCCTGGGCGAAATTACAAAAAAAGAAAAAGACTAAAAGGCGAACGCTCACTTATAAGGTCTAAACAGTGGACGTTCGCTGTTTAATAAAACCTAAAAAAACAGATCTAGTCTAGGGTTTTTTTGTTTTGTTTAAACCGATCTTAATATAAAACCGGATCGGACCGGGCGGGGTTTTACCGGTTTGTGAAAAAAACCGCAACGGCGGTTCAGACCGGCAGTTCGGCGACGGCGGCTCTCCGGCGAGGCAGGGCGAGGCGCAGGGAGCGGCGAGGGGAGGCGGCGAGTAGCTGATGCGGCGGAGGGCGGCGCGGTCGGCGGGTTGGTGCGGCGAAGCAGGCAAGCGGTGGTGGGGAACGGCGCAGGCCAGGCAGCAGCAGCGGCGAGCTCCGGCGGCGCGGGCGGCGTGATGCGGTGGCGGCGGCGCGGGGCAGCGTGGAGAGAGAGGCAGCGGCGGCGGCCTATTTATTGGGGCGGGGCAGAGCGCCTTGGGCGAGGGGGCAACGGTGCCCGACCTTGGCACGGACGCCGAGGTCGGCGGCGGCAGTCGTGGCGGCGGCGGTCTCCCGCTTGGGTGGAGGGAGGCGGTGCGGCTGGGCTGGGCCGGCCCAGTTCGGCGGAGGGAAGTATTTTTTTTAACATTTTCCAGATAAACATAATCATAAAAACAAAAAATAAAGAAAATATTATACAGGCATATAATATATCAAAATTTTCAGAAAAAGATTTTCTACACGGTGAACATTTTCCTAGCATTAAATAAAATACACACAAATTTAGATAAATCAAAGAGTGCTACTGGTCTATTAAAAACCAACAAAAATCATTTAAAAAAAATCAAAATGATTTCAAATTTTATTTCTCTCCAATTTTCTGTTGTAGGGAATCATGTTACCCTAATTTCCATATATTTTATTTTTGGAGAAAAATAATTTGAATGAAACTCAAATAACTCCAAATTGAAAATAAATTCAAAAGAACTTTGAATTTAATTCTTTGAAACTCCCAACTCATATTTCATATAATTTGAAGAAGTCATTTTATCTTCTCTCATGAAAATCATTGAGTTGCATAAAGTTCCAGATTCAGAAATATTTCCCAATGGAATTCAAATATTTTTCAAACACCCTTTTCATTTCTAAATGGAAGAAGTCATATCATCTTCACTCAAGGGTTTTGTATTTGAAAAGAATTTGAATTCACGGAGATCAAAAAGCAAATATGAAAGTTTGGGAAAGTCCTTTTATTCCCTCTCATTTAACTTTCAAAAGTTTCGAATTCACTCACTTTCAGACAATCAATCAAACAATCAATAAAATCTATCTATTTATTATAACATTCCAAAATTTAGAATTTTGGGATGTTACAGGCGGGTGCCCCGGTATCGTATCACCATCACTTTTATCTTTACTGTTTTTCTTAGTTCGATCCTTTTGGTAATATCTTGATCTAGTAGAATAAAAGTTCGTAGTATGATTTAGTTGTGAGTTTTGCTTTATGATCCTTCTATGTAATCGAGTCTGTGAGCTATATATATAATAAAGATTAGTGTTGAGTCAAGGGCTTGATTATTTTGCCATGATCCTTGAGTGAATAAAAGAAAAGAGAAAAGAATAAGAAGAATAAAAGAGATCATATGGATCTTATGGAGAGTAATGAGCTCACATAGGAAGAGTATGATAAATAAAAGTTGTTGAGAGTTGACAAACATAGTTTTGGTCATCGTTGCAATTAATAGGAAGTAATAAAGAAATAGAGGTCTTCACATATAAATATACTATCTTGGACATCTTTTATGATTGTGAGCACTCATTAAAATATGACATGCTAAAAAGTTGATGTTGGACAAGAAAGACAACGTAATGGGTTATTTTTCTTACATCTGAGATAAATTATATTGTCATGGATCATCCAACATGGTTGAGCTTGCCTTTCCCCCTCATGCTAGCCAAATTCATCGCACCAAGTAGAGATACTACTTGTGCTTCTAAATACCCTTAAACCAGTTTTGCCATGAGAGTCCACCATACCTACCTATGGATTGAGTAAGATCCTCCAAGTAAGTTGTCATCGGTGCAAGCAATAAAAATTGCTCTCTAAATATGTATGACTTATTAGTGTGGGAGAAAATAAGCTTTATACGATCGTGTGATATGGAAGAAATAAAAGCGATAAACTGCATAATAAAGGTCCGTATCACAAGTGGCAATATAAAGTGACGTTCTTTCGCATTAAGATTTTATGCATCCAACCATAAAAGCGCATGACAACCTCTGCTTCCCTCTGCGAAGGGCCTATCTTTACTTTTATCTCCTACCTTGCATAAGAGTCATGGTGATCTTCACCCTTCCTTTTTACATTTTATCCTTTGGCAAGCACAATATGTTGGAAAGATCCTGGTATATATGGCTAATTGGATGTGAGTTTTCATGAACTATTATTATTGACATTACCCTCGAGGTAAAACGTTGGGAGGCAAAACTATAAGCCCCTATCTTTCTCTGTGTCCGATTAAAACTCCATACCCATAAGTATTGCGTGAGTGTCAGCAATTGTGAAAGACTATATGATAGTTGAGTATGTAGACTTGCTGAAAAGCTCTTATATATTGACTCTTTCCTATGTTATGATAAATTGCAATTGCTTCAATGACTGAGATTATAGTTTGTTAGTTTTCAATGAAGTTTATGATCCATACTTGAAATTGTGATTGAATTGTTACTCTAGCATAAGAGATCATATGACAAGAATTATGTAAGTTGTTGTTCTAAGAATGATCATGATGCCCTCATGTCCATATTTTACTTTTATCGACACCTCTATCTCTAAACATGTGGACATATTTTTCGATTTTGGCTTTCGCTTGAGGACAAGCGAGGTCTAAGCTTGGGGGAGTTGATACGTCCATTTTGCATCATGCTTTTATATCAATATTTATTGCATTATGGGCTGTTATTACACATTATGTCACAATACTTATGCCTATTCTCTCTTATTTTACAAGGTTTACATAAAGAGGGAGAATGCCAGCAGCTGGGATTCCGGGCTAGAAAAGGAGCAAATATTAGAGACCTATTCTGCACAGCTCCAAAAGTCCTGAAACTTCACGGAAGACGTTTTCAGAATATATAAAAATACCGAGCGCAAGAAGTTCACCAGGGGGGCCATACCCTGCCCACGAGGGTGGGGGTCGCGCCCTACCCCTTGTGCGCGCCCCTACCTCGTGGGCCCCCTGGTGGCCCTCCGATGGCCATCTTCTGCTATATGAAGTCTTTCGATGAGGAAAAAATGATAAGCCATCTTCTCGGACGAAACTCCGCCGCCACGAGGCGGAACCTTGGCGGAACCAATCTAGGGCTCTGGCGGAGCTGTTCTGCCGGGGAAACTTCCCTCCGGGAGGGGGAAATCATCGCCATCGTCATCACCAACGCTCCTCACATTGGGAGAGGGCAATCTCCATCAACATCTTCACCAGCACCATCTCCTCTCAAAACCCTAGTTCATCTCTTGTATCCAATTCTTGTCTCCAAGTCCGGGATTGGTACCCGTGGGTTGCTAGTAGTGTTAATTACTCCTTGTAGTTGATGCTAGTTGGTTTAATTGGTGGAAGATCATATGTTCAGATCCTATATGCATATTAATACCCCTCTGATTATGAACATGAATATGCTTTGTGAGTAGTTACGTTTGTTCCTAAGGACATGGGAGAAGTCTTGCTATTAGTAGTCATGTGAATTTGGTATTCGTTCGATATTTTGATGAGATGTATGTTGTCTCTCCTCTAGTGGTGTTATGTGAACATCGACTACATAACACTTCACCATTATTTGGGCCTAGAGGAAGGCATTGGGAAGTACTAAGTAGATGATGGGTTGCTAGAGTGACAGAAGCTTAAACCCTAGTTTATGCATTGCTTCGTAAGGGGCTGATTTGGATCCATATGTTTCATGCTATGGTTAGGTTTACTTTAATACTTTTGTTGTAGTTGCGGATGCTTGCAATAGAGGTTAATCATAAGTGGGATGCTTGTCCAAGTAAGGACAGTACCCAAGCACCATTCCACCCACATATCAGATTATCAAAGTACCGAATGCGAATCATATGAACGTGATGAAAACTAGCTTGAAGATATTCCCATGTGTCCTCGGGGGCGCTTTTCTCTATATAAGAGTTTGTCCAGGCTTGTCCTTTGCTACGAAAAGGATTGGTCCACCTTGCTGCACTTTATTTACTTTTGTTACTTGTTGCTCATTACAAATTATCCTATCACAAAACTATCTGTTACCACTTATTTCAGTACTTGCAGAGAATACCTTGCTGGAAACCGCTTATCATTTCCTTCTGCTCCTCGTTGGGTTCCACACTCTTACTTATCGAAAGGACTACAATAGATCCCCTATACTTGTGGGTCATCATGCTCCCCCAACACCGACTACATGAACGCTGTCAAGACCGACAAGGCATGGCGGCGAGGGCAAACGTGTCTAGCACAAAGCCATGTTTTAAGCGGCATGTGTACTGACGAGGACACAGGCTTTGCCGTTGTCCACACCTACACCCATCATCATCATACACATGGAG
This sequence comes from Triticum urartu, assembly GCF_003073215.2. Lineage (NCBI taxonomy): Eukaryota > Viridiplantae > Streptophyta > Magnoliopsida > Poales > Poaceae > Triticum > Triticum urartu. The sequence goes on along the minus strand of NC_053024.1, from coordinate 252,393,874 downwards.
AACGTGAAGCGAAGACGACGAAGACGACCACACGGCTTAATCGGAGGTATCTCGCGGAGCAACCCGCGGGAGTAATTAATCGGGAGCCTTCCAAGGCCCCGGGAACTAGGAGACCACACAACGCTAGTCAGGCAGGCCGCGCTAGTAGGCCACGGAGCGCATATCGGGAATTGTATTTGTTATCCTTGAGATTAATAAAATACTGTTCCCATCTCTTTGTTCTCTTTGTGTACTATGCATTGTTGAGGAAATCGTTAACTGGTAGCTGCTCGGTTGGCTAGCGAGTAGGGGATTAATCGGCTAATTGGCAAGTTAATCGGCCATTTAATCAATTAATCGGACGATTTTTTGGTTTATCGGCTACTCGGTGACCATATTAGTAGGGATTAATCGGCAAGTTAACTGGTTAATCGGATGAATTCTTGAACAGGGGTACTATGGTACACTAGCACGCCCACATTTTCTTTTCCCCGGCGCATGAGAGAAATCAAACTCCTTCTCTTCCCTTCTCATGGAGTGCGTTTAAGATTTTTCTCATGTCAAACAAATTGGCATGCCCGGTGGGACCTGGTTCTTCTCCCATCTTTGCTTCGTTGTGGTCATCGAAATCGCCTTCACCAATCTCCCAATGTGCACAACATGCTGCAAGGTTCCCCACTAGTAAGCCTCTTTCTTGCAGGTGAACTCTCCCACGACAACAAATCGGAGCTGGTGATGGTCTAGTACGGATCATTGCCGCCTATGGTCTTCATCGAGCATGGCGCTAGTTCTACATGTACCAAGCCCAATATCTCATGTAGTTTCAAACTGTACACTCAAAGATGGCGCAAAGGCAAGCGGCCACCAAGACGATGGAGCGCCATGAGCTAATGCTGGAGGCGTACCCTATTGAAGGAGTCATCAAGGGTAGTCTTCCATGGAGATGTGGAGGCATCTCAATGCCTTCACGCTAATGCCGTCAACGTGAGGGAAAGTGTGGCATCCCTTCATGCCTCTACCCGGCTCAACTCCCACTCGGAGCCGCCAACACCAACAGCACACCACACCGAGGTCAACCTACCTGAAGGCCATCTCCCACAACCTGCATAGGCTCATGGTTGCACGTGAGATGAGGTGCCAATCACCAAGTCATCATTGTTAACATGAGCGCCTCGATGGCAGTCTTCACCAACTCACCACTTATAGTGGGGGCATCCTGAAAGTGCGTTATATCGACTAGAGGGGGGGGGGTGAATAGGCGATTTTTATGAAAGTCTTCAGAACATGGGAGTTTTGAAGACAAACGATAAAATTAAACCTATTACCATGCAGCGGAAGGTAGGCTACACTAGGCAAACCATAGTCAAGTATTCAATGAAGTGAAAGCACAAAGACTAATAGCAGCTAGGTAGCAAGGATCAGGTAGGAAGTTATTGTGAAGCCAAACAGAACACGCAGTCACTCAGTGAAGACAAATGATAGTGCAAACATACAATGACTTCACAATGAGTAACAGTAAGTAAAGTGAAGTGAAGATGAAACCAGTGACTCGTTGAAGACAATGATTTGTTGGACCAGTTCCAGTTGCTGTGACAACTGTACGTCTGGTTGGAGCGGCTAGGTATTTAAACCTTAGGACACACAGTCCCGGACACCCAGTCCTGAACACGCAGCTCAGGACACCCAGTCCTCACCGTATTCTCCTTGAGCTAAGGTCACACAGACCTCGCCCAATCACTCTGGTAAGTCTTCAAGGTAGACTCCCAAACCTTCACAGACTTCGTTCACCGGCAATCCACAATGTCTCTTGGATGCTCAAAACGCGATGCCTAACCGGCTGGAGGATGCACAGTCCTCAAGTGTAATAAGTCTTCAGATCACACAGACAAGAAGACTTAAGTGATGCCCAATTCTCTCTGGCTCTGGTAGTTAGGGCTTTATCCTCGCAAGGAATTCTCTCTCAAAGGCTTTGAGGTGGGTTGCTCTCAAATGACAAAAGTCGTACTTTCAATCTGGGCAGCCAACCGTTTATGGTTGTAGGGGGTGGGCTATTTATAGCCACTTGGCAACCCGACCTGATTTGTCCGAAATGACCCTGGGTCACTAAGGAACTGACATGTGTCCCAACAGTCAGATTTCAAACTCACACGGCAACTTTACTTGGGCTACAAGCAAAGCTGACTTGTCTGACTCTGGACAAGATTCGCTCTCATAGTCTTCACTCGAAGACATAGGTTTTTGGTTTAGGCATCACTTCAGTCATTCTGACTGGTTCTCTTGGACCCCACTTAACAGTACGGTGGTTCCTATGACTCAACACAAAAGAAAAAGACCTACGAAAGATCTAACTCTTCGAGCTCCATAGGCTTCATATCGTGTCTTCTCTTGTCATAGTCTTCAATGTGAATATCTTCATATACCACCTTTGACTTCAATGTCTTCATACATTTTTAGGGGTCATCTTTGGTAGTACAACCGAATCATGAGGGACTTCTACCTGTGTTATCCTGCAATTCTCACAAACACATTAGTCCCTCAACTAGGTTTGTCGTCAATACTCCAAAACCAGCTAGGGGTGGCACTAGATGCACTCACAATCTCCCCCTTTTTGGTGATTGATGACAAACTAGTTGAAGTTTTCAACGGGGAATATAATCTGTGAAATTGTAAAGGATAAGGAATTGTCTTCATAAGTTGCAAGGGCTCCCCCTGAAGATGTGCATATAAGTTAATTTGCTTTTGGAATGCAAATGCACATGGCAGGTGGTACTTGTGGAGATCCACTTCAACTTATGATGACAATCCACTATGCATGTGAAAGTATATGAAGATAATGACATGCATAATGGAAAATGGACGTCTGCAGAATGAGCTAAGTGCGGAATTTATCGTCGCACATGCGGAATTTATCTTCGCAAAACAAGGTGGCAAATAAGTAGCAGACGACCATCTGGTTTAAGTGTTACAACTCATAAGAATCAAATGTAGCAAAAACTCGAGTTGTAAGCACGAAGCAAAATATAAAGCACCCGCCCATATGAACCCGCTTGAAGACTATCAATCTCATATGCTTCTCCCCCTTTTGTCAGTAATGACCAAAAAGGTTTGAAGACATAGAGCCTCTACTCGTTCCCATGAGGAGTAGGTGAAGTAGCAGGATTGTTGGTGTTGTTTGGCGGTGCAGAAGAGCTTGGAGGTGCTAAAGGATATGGCGGTGAAGTAACATCGTCTTCTTCCTCAATAAGTCTGGTAGTCACTGTGGCAGCAGAGGAAGAGAACTCAGAGTCTTCAAGGGATGGAGTTCCTAGCAGCACAGCCCTTCGAGGAGGTGTGGAGTCAAACTTGAATCTCTCGGTGAAGCCATCCTCTTGAAGATCAGCTTCAGAAAGCATCATCGTTAGCCCTTTCCATGTGCGGCGACAGGTTTCATGGGCAACGAACGCATTCTTGGTGGCAAGATTTCGAGTGCGATTAACATCCACCAAGAGGCTTTTCATCTGATGCTTCAGCCAGTCATGATGCCTATCTTGTTTCTGATGTAGAGCCACAAGAAGCTCTCGGTCGTTGAGAACACGAGTGCGCTTCTTGGGTCTTGGAGCAGTGGCACTGTCAGTGGCTTCAGTTGAAGCAGGGTGTGGCGCACGTGTAGTGCCAGCCAAAGGATACACCCGAGAAACTGCTTCAACGCCTTCAACGTTCTGAGTAAAACTCTGATGTTCTGCATTCTGAAGACTTAGAGGTTGCTTGGCAGGCTCAGAATATATGGCTTCAGTAGACATGTCCACGTCAGGCAAGAAGATCCGATGGTTGCGGGCTGAGGGCTGATACGAGATGGCGGAGTGTAGCTTGATCAGCCGCATGACCCAAGGGGCGTAGAACTTCAAACCAAACAGATCCATGCCTGATGCAGCAAGTTGGCGTATGAAGAAGTCCTGTGCATTGAAGCATTTGCCATGAAGTATATAGAAGACCAAAGTCTTCATTGCACCCTGAAGCTTGGCATTTGGAGAGTGCCCTTTGATAGGCCAGAGAGTTCGCCTGATGATGTGATAGATGGTTCTGGGCAGGTGCTCAAGGTCTTCAACGAAGAACTCTATGGGATACGCAACATCTTGGGGCAATGGCTTCATCATGCTAAGCATTTGACTCATATTAGGTTCTGGCCGCTGAAAGATGCTCTCAATAGCTTCAGTATGCAGCTGACAGCCTTGCTCGAAGAGATCGCCAGGAGTGGGCAAGCCAGTGAGCTCAATGATGTCAAATGCATTGGCTTCATGATGAACGTTGCCAGTCATCCACTCCAGTACCCAAGTCTTCGGATCTCTGCTGTATCCTTTGATGTGGAGTGTGGCATAGAATTGTAGCAGCAGCTCTTCATTCCAATTCTCTTCATCAGTGACAAACTGCAGCAGACCCACTTGCTTGAAGCAGTCCAACGCTTCTTCTAGACAGGGCAGACCAGCTATAGCTTCAACATCAAGGCGCTTGTGTGGGAAGATGCGACCTTGGTTGTAAAGAATGCAAGAGTAATAGCTTCGCTGAGGATAGCTCCAGAACCGATCAGATGATATCCTTTCCCTTGAGTAGGGGTTCCTGGAGCTATTGAAGAACGTGTTGTCTGCCCTGAAGCCATTGATGTTGAAGGAGCCAGGTGCTGATGCAGGACCTGGAAACCTTGGCAGTCTTGAGATTGGCTTCTGGACCTGAGGCCTGTGTTCAACATGATAGTTGAATTGGGGACCGGCAGCAGACTCAGGAACAGAAGTGGCGGGATCAGTGGCTTTGCTGTCTTCTGAAGCTTTTGCTGGGGAGGGCTCCACATTAGCTTCGTTGTTGGTTGTGGCAGCCTCAAGATTTTCATCCTCCACTTGACTAGCTGGAGGGTCGGTCACAGGCACGTTCTCCTGGAGAACTGCTTCTTGGTGGAGCAGGGGAGTGGGATCTTGTGGTACATCTTCTTCTGCGGCTGATGCAGCCGGAATGTCTTCAGCACAGACTTGAGGCCTTGGACCTTTGCGAAGCCTGCGGAACGCAGACGACGCTGGTGGAGTTGGAGTGGGCTGGGCCTCATAGTCTTCTTCCTCTTGTGGGCGATCCGCCCATGAAGCATCCTGTGCAATTGGCGTCAGTGGACGACCAATGCTGATGAGTTCGCTGTTTTTAAACTGAGGAAGGATGCATCATCTTCTACATTGTCATGATGACCAATGTCTTCAGCAGCGATGTGATCAGCTGCTAGAATGTCTTCAGCTTCAGGAGCCTGTGTGGAAGCAGGCTCATGAACTGTCAGTTGACATTCTGCGTCAGGATGAACCATAGAAATGGGTTCAACTATCAAGGGCTTTGTGGTAGCAGCCCGAGCTTTCTTGGTCTTTCTCTTTTTCTTGGTGGGGGCAGTAGGAGAGGCTTCAGAGTGTTTCCTCTTCCTGGCTTCAGCCTCAGCAGTTCTTGTCTTCTTGAGCTCTGAAGCTGTTGACCGGCTTTTTGGCTTCGAGCCAGTCATTCTTGTTGGAACTGCTTCTTGCCTTGGTGCATCAGATTCAGCCGTAGCAGGCTTCTTCTTCTTCTTCTTTGCGGCCATCCTGGGGTCGATGCCAGGACGCCCAAGTGCTTTGCGCTTCTCAGCTTCGTTATAGGCTTGCACACATCTGTCAGCCAAAGTCTTCATGCGCTCACGCGAACCCTGAGCTTCTGCACGCTTCTTCACAAAGGCTTCCTTGAGCTCGTGCATCATTGTCTTGAATTTCTTCACTTCTTGCACGCTGAGCTTGGCCATATGCTTCTTGAACCGAGCCTTTTCATAGTCAATCTTCTGCTTCAGTTCAACAATGCGCTGGGCAATAGCAAGTTCTGAAGCAATGGTGCCTTGGAAGGCGACACTGAGGCCAATAGGTAGCTGCAGATCTTCAAAGCTGATGTTTGGCGTGTCAAACCACTCGTCAATGAAGTTGTGGATGATGGTGACATCAAAGAGAGGCAGATCATTGAAGATTTCTGCTTCTTCTTTGCTCTTGATGAGTTGCTCAAGAGCGTCATCTACAAGATCTTCATCACTTGACAGATCAATGTCGTCATTGCGCAGGATGGCAGCAGCTGTTAGCTCTTTGCCAGTGTGAGACAGAGGCATCTTGGCCTTCTGGGGCTTGGAGACGCGTGATAAATCTTCAGACTGCACACTGTCTTCAGGAGGTGCAGTTGCCAATGGCTTCGCCCTTGAGATTTTCGGTGAAGAGGCAGGCTTTGAAGCTTTAGGCTTCTTCATCTTCTTTGGCTTCAGCACTGCAGGAACTTCTTCTGATTCAGAGTCAGCTGGAGGCTCATTCACTGCGGTCCCTTGAACTAAGATGCGGGTGATGAGGCCTTCAAGGTTGGCATAAGGACCGATGACATTGGGTTCTGCTTCTCGTGTGCCATCTGCCCTTGGTGCTGAGGGACCAGGGTTGAAGTCTAACCCAAATTTCTTCTTGTTCTGCTTCGCTGAGTTTTGGGCAAACTAGAAGTTGCGCTTGAATAGATTGTCGTCACGACACCAGAGTAGTGACGACGGATGGGCATCATCAGGCTGTGGCCCATGAACCATGCATGGATAGAAGCTTTGGGCAATAGCTTCATCTCTGGACTTGGGTAGAAGATTCTTGTATAAGATGTCTCCCTACGGTCTTTTGATGGCACTTTTCTCAGCATACTCTTGGGTTGTGAAGCGGTATTTGAACCATTGTTCTGCCCAAGAGCGTCGAATCCATTGGATTCGGGTCTTGCGCTGACTATAATCCTCTTCAGGATCTGTCTTATACATTTCTGCGAGTTCATCAGGCAGATCTCTGGATGTTCCGCCATGACGTTGTCTGCCCCCCTTCCTTGCTGCTTTCTCTGAAGCCATAAACTTTAACTTGAAAGGCTTCAAGACGTTCAACGGTTTCAAAGGCTTTCTCTTGCTGGACCAACAGGAACTGGCTTCAGGAGAATTTATGTGATGCTGTAAGAATTCTGCAAATGAATGCAGACTATGAGAACCAAAGGATTCTCCCACGGACATGTACCTGTGACAGCATTAAGGTGCGAGGGAAGGGGAAGAGGTCATATGCATTCTCAGAAGATTTTGAAGATAAATCAGTTTAGAAGACATTGACCTCATCGTGCGAAGACATTCACTCATAGATAAGAAGTTGGTTCTAGATTTGTACGAATCCACAGATCAGTACAAGTGAGGAATCTAACTACTTTGTGAAGCACAAGTGAATATACTAGGCATGTTATGAGATGCAGTATGAGAGAGATCTAGCTTGTATGAACAGAAACTGCTTGTGGTAGAAAGTGACAGATCAATAGGATCAACGGTGCTGTAAAAAGGGAGTTTTATTTACCACACTGAGAACTGCTAGACAGAGTGGGAGATGAGGCCGAGCAGTTCACTCGTCCGTGCCCTAACTTGGCGACGGAGGACACCTACGGCGACGGCGGAGAGGATGATGTCCGTGGTCGGCGTGAAGACGGCGTCGGAGAGGTTGCGGCAGCGAAGCGCTTTGTCGCCGGCGTCGTCGAGAGATAGCGGTGGCGCTAGGGTTCGTGCGAGGGTGGAAGAAGAGATAATTACCGCTGTGAGTGTGTATTTATAGGCACAGGGGCGGCACTGTGCTATTACACAGGTGCCCCTGGTGATTCGCATCTGAAGAACACGTGGCCAGTATGTGGAATTTTGGGGTTTGTTCCACGTCCCACGCACACCTGGATTGTCGGGTGGTCGTTCCTACTTCTCCGGATTTCATGTGGAGGAATGAGCATTAAAAACGGACTTAATGGTTGTCTCTGTATCTTCTGCTGACAAGGACGCAGAGAAGACATTCGACAGTTTCAATAGAATGCATATGACTTGGAGAGATAGAGTTTGAGATAGAAAGCATAGAGAAGTTGGGGTCCGATCACATTCACTTAGTTCAAAAGATTCAACACGAAGACATAGCTATAAGTGAATGCTGTAGCGGACAGAACACTAGCATATATATATATATATCTATAATCAACATAGTGAAGATAATCATGAAAATATGTTGAGTTCGAAGCCAAACCAAATGTGAAGACATTGCAAGGTAATGCCATGAGTGAAACACTTCAAAATAGAACGTTTGGTGGTGGCGTTACCCACCGTATAGGAAGTATTAGACTCAGACACGGCGCACAATTATCGTGGCGCTCCGAAGTCAAATTCCACATTAATGTATTCACACTTAGAATGTATGTCTTCATTGATTGAAGATATACTTTACTTCGTGTGTTGCACATCTAAGTCATCAATATGCATAAGGGTTAGGATGTGTGCCTGATCACATGACATTTGAGGATTCTAGGATATTTAGCTCACACCGTAACTTGCAAAACCTCTTCTCATCCAAGGGCTTGGTGAATATATCTGCCAATTGCTCTTCAGTGTTGACGTGTATGATATCAATGTCTTCCTTCACGACATGATCTCTAAGAAAGTGATGACGAATTTCAATGTGCTTTGTCTTCGAGTGCTGAACTGGGTTGTTAGCAATCTTGATGGCGCTTTCGTTGTCGCAGTAAAGTGGCACTTGCTTCAGATGAATGCCATAGTCCTTGAGTGTTTGCTTCATCCATAGAAGCTGAGCGCAGCAAGATCCAGCAGCAATGTATTCAGATTCAGCAGTGGAGAGAGATACACGGTTCTGCTTCTTTGAAGACCAACATACAAGTGATCGTCCCAGAAAGTGACATGTGCCTGATGTAGACTTGCGATCAACTTTGTCACCAGCATAATCAGCATCCGAGAATCCAACTAGATCAAACTCTGAGCCCTTTGGATACCATAATCCTAGAGTTGGGGTGTGAGCCAAATATCGAAGAATTCGCTTCACAGCTAAGTGATGCGACTCCTTTGGTGCCGTTTGAAATCGAGCACACATGCAAACACTAAGCATAATATCTGGCCTAGATGCACATAAATAAAGTAAAGAACCAATCATGGAGCGGTATACCTTTTGATCGAACTCTTTACCATTGTCGTCAGGACCCAAATGATGTTTGGCTGGCATTGGTGTTGTGAAGCCTTTGCAGTCTTGCATACCGAACTTCTTCAGGCAATCTTTGAGATACTTCTCTTGAGATATGAAGATGCCATTGCGTTGTTGTCGTATTTGAAGACCAAGGAAGAACTTCAGCTCCCCCATCATGGACATCTGATATTGCTCTTGCATCATATATCCAAACTCTTCACTGTACTTCTGATTGGTGCAGCCGAAGATAATGTCATCCACATATATTTGGCACACAAACAGTTCACCATCATATGTCTTCGTGAAAAGAGTGGGATCTAGGGAACCAGGTATGAAGCCTTTGCTCTTCAGGAAGTATTTGAGTGTGTCATACCAGGCCCTAGGGGCTTGTTTGAGGCCATACAGTGCCTTGTTGAGCTTGTATACCATGTCAGGATGTTTTGGATTTTCAAAGCCAGGCGGTTGTGCAACATACACTTCTTCTTCAATCTTGCCATTGAGAAAGGCACTCTTCACATCCATTTGATATAGAAGTATGTTATGATGATTTGCATAGGCCAGCAGTATGCGTATGGCTTCAAGTCTAGCCACAGGAGCAAATGTTTCATCGAAGTCAATGCCTTCCACTTGAGTATATCCTTGAGCAACGAGACGAGCTTTGTTTCTGACAACTTGACCATGCTCATCTTGCTTGTTGCGGTATATCCATTTGGTGCCTATTATATTGTGCTTCCGTGGATCAGGACGCTTAACCAGTTCCCATACATTATTCAGCTCAAACTTTTGAAGCTCTTCTTGCATAGCTTGAATCCATTCAGGTTCCATGAAGGCTTCTTCAACTTTCTTGGGTTCTGATATTGAGACGAATGCAAAGTGCCCACAAAAATTTGCTAGCTGAGTTGCCCTTGAACGAGTGAGTGGACCAGGTGCATTGATGCTATCAATTATTCTTTCAATCTGCACTTCATTGGCAACGCGAGGATGTACAGGGCGAAGACTTTGCTCTTGCTGTTCATTGTCGTTGTTGGAAGGAATGTCTTCAGGCTGAGCATTGTCTTCATGTTGATCAGGTGCTGAAATGATAAGTTCTTCTTCAGGATGAGCTTCAGAAGGTATAATTTCTCCAGTTCCCATTAGCTTGATTGATTCACTTGATGGAACTTCATCTAGCACACTTGGCAGCTGCTCTCTTTGTGACCCGTTGGTCTCATCGAACCGCACATCCACTGTTTCAACCACTTTGTAATGAAAGAGATTGAAGACTCTGTAGGAGTGCGAATCCTTTCCATATCCAAGCATAAAACCCTCATGTGCTTTTGGTGCAAATTTTGAGGTGTGATGTGGGTCCTTGATCCAGCACCTTGCGCCAAATACTCTGAAGTAACTGACATTTGGCTTTTTGCCAGTAAGGAGCTCATAAGATGTCTTGTTCAGTAGCTTGTGAAGATAAACACGATTGATTGTATGGCAAGCAGTATCAATGGCTTCGGGCCAGAATTTTCTTGGGGTCTTGTATTCATCTAGCATCGTTCTGGCCATCTCAATTAGTGTTCTGTTCTTGCGTTCGACGACGCCATTCTGCTGTGGCGTGTACGGGGCTGAGAATTCATGTGTGATGCCCAAGGTATCAAGATATGTATCAAGGCCAGTGTTCTTGAATTCAGTGCCATTGTCACTTCTGATGTGCTTTATCTTGGCGCCAAAATTGTTCATAGCTCGATTGGCGAAGCGTCTGAAGACATCCTGCACTTCAGTCTTGTAAAGGATTATGTGCACCCAAGTATATCTAGAATAATCATCAACAATAACGAAGCCATAGAGGCAAGCAGTAGTAGTTAGAGTTGAGTAATGAGTGGGAACGAAAAGATCCATGTGAAGCAGTTCGAAGGGTTGAGTAATAAGTGGTCTTTCTTGAACTTGACGCCCTCGATGCCTATGACATGCTTCTTCTTCGCAAGGGTGTGGAGGTTCCTCATGCCAGCATGTCCAAGCCTCCGATGCCAGAGCCAGCATTCTGAAGCCTTTGCTAGAAGACATACTGCAAGCTGTGGCCCTGCTGAGAAATCTGCCATGTACAAATCATCTTTTCGATACCCTTCAAACACTAGAGACTTGTCAGATTCCATTAGTACAAGGCAACGATATTTTCCAAACATTACGATCATGTTCAAATCGCAAAGCATTGAGACAGACATTAAGTTGAAGCCAAGGGATTCAACAAGCATGACTTTATCCATGTGTTGATCCCTTGAGATTGCAACTCTACCTAGACCCAATACCTTACTTTTACCAGTGTCAGCAAATGTGATGTGGCTCTTGTCGGATGGACGTAAGGTTGAGTCCATAAGAAGACTTCTTTTGCCAGTCATGTGATTTGTACACCCACTGTCAATAATCCATTCTGAAGACGCTGGTGTCATACCCTACAGTGCAGTTAGGGGGATAGGCTTCACCAAGAGCATTGTGAAGCAAAAACATTTGACGAACCAGTGGGTTATGAAAGCTTAGATCCAGGTTAGGACTAATAGGGAGAGTAGCAAGCGATTCAGGTACGAAGTACATAGTAAGACCATTTGGGCATTTGATCTTGCGCCCTACAAGATGTTTAAGGTCCCCAGCAATAGCGTCAGACGATTTTGGTTTTCTGCTGGAGACCTTTCCCTGCAAAAGAGAGTTAAGCCTTCTTAACCACCCACATCTTCAAGGGTGGCTTAGAAGCAATAAGTCTAAGTGCAGCATCTGAGAATTTTGGCTTTGAAGCCTTAGCAAACAGTCTTGCAGGTGGAGAATAGTACTCATAAGAATAAGCAGAATAGTTCTTGGTCTTATGAACATGGCGGTTTGATGAACCGCTCTCATATTCATACGCCTGAGTATGATTTTCCTGCAAAACTTTTGCGTTAGTGCGACTCAGGTGAGTCCTCTGTCTGTATGAAGCCTTTGGACCGTATGAAGCCTTTGGTCTGAGGTTTGTCTTCTTCACGTGAGGTGTCATGATGACATTCACAGGAAGACTCTCCAGACACCTTTTCGGAACCCAGATCTTCTTCATAGGCGGTCCATTCCTGCAGTTAGTACCAATGTACCTGGCAAACACTTCACCATTCTGATTCTTAGACAGTATATAGTTTGCATCAAAGGATTCATCAATGATAATGGGGTTAGCACAAGTGAAGCCAGATAGATTGGATGGGTCTGCTGAAGGTTCCTTTGCAGCAACCCACATGGTTTTGGGGTACTGCTCAGGTTTCCAGTAAGAGCCATCTGCATTCATTTTCCTTATGAACCCTACACCCTCTTTCCTAGGGTTTCGGTTCAGAATCTGCTTTTTCAGGACATCACATAGCGTCTGACACCCTTTAAGACTTTTGTACATCCCTGTTTCAAGCAATGTCTTCAACCTAGCATTCTCATCAGCAATAGCGGTGGTATCCTCAGCAGAGGGGTTAGTTACCGCATCAACAGTTGAAGATATTGCAACAGCAGTAGCAGTAGAACATTCAGCAACAGAAGTAGCATTCTCACGCTCAATGCATTTAAGACATGGTGGTTCAAATCCTTCCTGAGCGGGACTGATCTGTTTGGCGCGAAGTGACTCGTTTTCCGTTTGAAGATCTTCATGAACCGCTCTCAATTTCTCAAGATCTTGCTTCCTTTGAAGATAATCATAGGAAAGCTTTTCATGAGTTGTTGAGAGATTTTCATGACGACTTTCAAGTTCCTGATACTTAACATGAAGATTTTTTATGTCTTCAATTAAGGATTCAGATCGAGTCATTTCAGCACCTAACAGATCATCGCTTCTGTCTAACAGTTTTTGAATATGTTCCATAGCTTTCTGTTGTTCAGTTGCAATTTTAGGAAGTGTTTTGTAGCTAGTTTTGAACCACAATCAGAGTCATCGTCACTAGATGTTTGATAGTGAGTAGTGCGTATGTTTACCTTGGCACCGCATGCCATGAAGCAGTAGGTAGAAGCGGAGTAGTCCTTGTCATTTGCATCGGTGTTGGTGATGAAGTCATTATCTTCAGTGTTGAAGATGGACTTGGCAACGTATGCTGTAGCCAGACTTGCGACGCCTGAGTCGGATTCCTCCTCAGACTCCACCTCCGCCTCCTCAGAAGCAGACTCCTCCTCTGAATCCATTTCCTTGCCAACAAACGCACGTGCCTTGCCAGATGAGCTCTTCTTGTGTGATGAAGACTTTGAAGAAGACTTGGAAGAAGACTTTGAGTATTTCTTCTTCTTCTTCTTCTTCTTCTTGTCGTTAGAGTCATATTCCTTGCTCTTCTTCTTCTTTTTGTTCTCATTGTCCCACTGTGGACACTCAGAGATGAAGTGGCCAAGTTTCTTGCACTTGTGACATGTTTTCTTCTTGTAGTCATGAGCAGGAGCTTCATCATTCCTTGAACTTGATCGGGAAGACTTTCTGAAGCCTTTCTTCTTGGTGAATTTTGGAACTTCTTGACAAGCATAGCAAGTTCCCTTCCAATGTCTTCAGCGTCATCAGAACTGCTTTCAGATTCTTCTTCAGATGAGGAGACAGCTTTTGCCTTCAAGGCACGAGTTCGCCCATAGTTTGGACCGTAGATCTCTCTTTTCTCCGAAAGCTGAAACTCATGTGTGTTGAGCCTCTCAAGTATGTCAGACGGATCGAGTGTCTTGAAATCAGGACGTTCTTGAATCATCAGGGCCAGGATGTCAAACGAACTATCAAGTGATCTCAGCAGCGTCTTGACGACTTCGTGTTTGGTAATCTCAGTGGCGCCGAGGGCTTGAAGCTCATTTGTGATGTCAGTGAGTCGGTCAAATGTGTCCTGGACATTCTCATTGTCATTTCGCTTGAAGCGGTTGAAGAGGTTGCGAAGGACACTGATTCTCTGATCTCTCTGGGTTGAGATGCCTTCATTGACCTTGGAAAGCCAGTCCCAGACCAGCTTGGATGTCTTCAAAGCACTCACGCGGCCATACTGTCCTTTGGTCAGATGACCACAGATGATATTCTTGGCAGTAGAGTCCAGTTGAACGAATTTCTTGACATCAGCAGCAGTGACACCTTCTCCAGCCTTGGGAACGCCGTTCTCGACGACATACCATAGGTCGACGTCAATGGCTTCAAGATGCATACGCATCTTATTCTTCCAGTAGGGATACTCAGTTCCATCGAAGACGGGGCACGCAGCGGAGACTTTAGTTATCCCTGCAGTCGACATAGCTAAAACTCCAGGTGGTTAAACCGAATCACACAGAACAAGGGAGCACCTTGCTCTGATACCAATTGAAAGTGTGTTATATTGACTAGAGGGGGGGGGGTGAATAGGCGATTTTTATGAAAGTCTTCAGAACATGGGAGTTTTGAAGAGAAACGATAAAATTAAACCTATTACCATGCAGCGGAAGGTAGGCTACACTAGGCAAACCATAGTCAAGTATTCAATGAAGTGAAAGCACAAAGACTAATAGCAGCTAGGTAGTAAGGATCAGGTAGGAAGATATTGTGAAGCCAAACAGAACACGCAGTCACTCAGTGAAGACAAATGATAGTGCAAACATACAATGACTTCACAAGGAGTAACAGTAAGTAAAGTGAAGTGAAGATGAAACCAGTGACTCGTTGAAGACAATGATTTGTTGGACCAGTTCCAGTTGCTGTGACAACTGTACGTCTGGTTGGAGCGGCTAGGTATTTAAACCTTAGGACACACAGTCCGGACACCCAGTCCTGAACACGCAGCTCAGGACACCCAGTCCTCACCGTATTCTCCTTGAGCTAAGGTCACATAGACCTCGCCCAATCACTCTGGTAAGTCTTCAAGGTAGACTCCCAAACCTTCACAGACTTCGTTCACCGGCAATCCACAATGTCTCTTGGATGCTCAGAACATGACGCCTAACCGGCTGGAGGATGCACAGTCCTCAAGTGTAATAAGTCTCCAGATCACACAGACAAGAAGACTTAAGTGATGCCCAATTCTCTCTGGCTCTGGTGGTTGGGCTTTATCCTCGCAAGGAATTCTCTCTCAAAGGCTTCGAGGTGGGTTGCTCTCAAACGACAAAAGCCGTACTTTCAATCTGAGCATCCAACGGTTTATGGTTATAGGGGGTGGGCTATTTATAGCCACTTGGCAACCCGACCTGATTTGTCCGAAATGACCCTGAGTCACTAAGGAACTGACACGTGTCCCAACGGTCAGATTTCAAACTCACACGACAACTTTACTTGGGCTACAAGCAAAGCTGACTTGTCCGACTCTGGACAAGATTCGCTCTCATAGTCTTCACTCGAAGACATAGGTTTTTGGTTTAGGCATCACTTCAGTCATTGTGACTGGTTCTCTTGGACCCCACTTAACAGTACAGTGGTTCCTATGACTCAACACAAAAGAAAAAGACCTACGAAAGATCTAAGTCTTCGAGCTCCATAGGCTTCATATCGTGTCTTCTCTTGTCATAGTCTTCAATGTGAATATCTTCATATACCACCTTTGACTTCAATGTCTTCATACATTTTTAGGGGTCATCTCTGGTAGTAAAACCGAATCATGAGGGACTTCTACCTGTGTTATCCTGCAATTCTCACAAACACATTAGTCCCTCAACTAGGTTTGTCGTCAATACTCCAAAACCAACTAGGGGTGGCACTAGATGCACTCACACATCCTAACATGCCCCCATGTTGGAAATGATGGTTAAGACATCAAGACAATGAGATAAACCCTCAACCCACTCCACGGTGGCGGCAATGGGACCTCCACGACAAACACATCCACCATTACATGCATCCTGTCCTAGGCGGGGGGCTCGAACACCATTCCAGCTGAAGGCGGGTGGGGCTGCATCATCCACTCATCACCATGTGCCACCCCGTTCTCTCGAGGCGAAGCGTCATTAATGCAGCCACCAACTGGAGCTTGCCTGACGTGATACGGGACTGGTCCAAGGTGGTGTGCTATCCACCCATCGTCGATATGGAGCTATCCTGATGTGGTGCGCCGTCCACACCACCGTCGTCGCGGAGCTTGCCCAAGGTGTGAAGCTCCATCTACATCATCATCGCCAACATGGAGTGCCCCAAGGCAGGGCACAATTTGCACTGCCATCGACATGGAGCGCCCCCAAGTCAAGGCACCATATACCTCCGTTGGCACAGAGCTTGGCTAGGCAGAGATCCTTCTTCACCACCATCAACACAGATATCTCCAAAGATGGGCGGCTTCTGGACCGCCATCGCATAGCTTTCCCAAGGCAGGGATATCATCTACGTCGCTACCTTCCACTTGGAGTTTGGCCCAGGTGAGGCTCGATCTACACCGCCACTAACCTGGAGCTTTCCCAAGATGGGGCGTCCTGTGAACACGAATCTCTCCTAAGGCGAGGCGCCATCTACGCCACCGCAAACATGGAGCATGCTTACAACGAGGCACCATCTACACCGCTTTGGAGGTGTAGCTCGCTGAAGCCAGTGTTTCCTTCATAGACGAGTCTCATCCATGAAAGGGTGTCGTCTAGTCCATCGTCAACATAGAACCTGTCCATTGGTAGGTGTGGTTTACGCCTCCTCCTACACGGAGCTCGCTCCAGGTGATTCGCAACCTACGTCACCGCCCACATGGAGGTCCCTAAGAAAGTCGACAGTCCAAAATGCCTCCAAAATTACAGGGTTTGCCCAAGGCTGGGCGGTACCTACATTATCGCCGCCATGAAGCCCATCGATGGCGGGTTATCGTCTACACCTCCGCCAATGTAGATCTCGCCAAAGGTGGGGTGCCATCAATATGAAGCTCGTCAAGACAGGGCGTTGTCTGCACCTTCACCATCAAGCTCTCCCAAAGCGGGGCATGATCTACATCATCGTAAATATGGAGCTCGCCCCAGGCGGGGTGTGATAACCCACAAGTATAGGGGATCGCAATAGTTTTTGAGGGTAGAGTATTCAACCCAAATTTATTGATTCGACACAAGGGGAGCCAAAGAATATTCTCAAGTATTAGCAGCTGAGTTGTCAATTCAACCACACCTGGAAACTTAATATCTGCAGCAAAGTGTTTAGTAGCAAAGTAATATGATAGTGGTGATAACGGTAACAAAAGTTAACGGTAGTAAAAGCAATGTTTTTGGTATTTTGTAGTGATGATAGCAATAGCAACGAAAAAGTAAATAAGCGAAGAACAATATATGGAAAGCTCGTAGGCAATGGATCGGTGATGGAGAATTATACCGGATGTGGTTCATCATGTAACAGTCATA
The DNA here is from genome assembly GCF_003073215.2 of Triticum urartu. Taxonomy (NCBI): domain Eukaryota; kingdom Viridiplantae; phylum Streptophyta; class Magnoliopsida; order Poales; family Poaceae; genus Triticum; species Triticum urartu. The sequence continues at coordinate 252,376,637 of NC_053024.1, read as the reverse complement.
ACCTAGGGTGACACAGAACTAGCTCCAGTTCATTGATATAATGTAGGCATGTATACCGAATATAGTCATACGTGCTTATGGAAAAGAACTTGCATGACATCTTTTGTCCTACCCTCCCGTGGCAGCGGGGTCCATACAGAAACTAAGGGATATTAAGGCCTCCTTTTAATAGAGAACCGGAACAAAGCATTAACACATAGTGAATACATGAACTCCTCAAACTACGGTCATCACCGGTAAGTATCCCGATTATTGTCACTTCGGGGTTAACAGATCATAAGACATAATAGGTGACTATAGACTTGCAAGATAGGATCAAGAACACTCATATATTGATGAAAAAATAATAGGTTCAGATCTGAAATCATGGCCCTCGGGACCTAGTGACAAGCATTAAGCATAGCAAAGTCATAGCAACATCAATCTCAGAACATAGTGGATACTAGGGATCAAACCCTAACAGAACTAACTCGATTACATGATAGATCCCATCCAACCCATCACCGTCTAACAAGCCTACGATGGAATTACTCACGCACAGTGGTGAGCATCATGAAATTGGTGATGGAGGATGGTTGATGATGACGATGGCGACGGATTCCCCTCTCCGGAGCCCCGAACGGACTCCAGATCAGCCCTCCCGAGAGGTTTTAGGGCTTGGCGGCGGCTCCGTATCGTAAAACGCAATGATTTCTTCTCTCTCATTTTTTTCTAATCGAAACTCAATATATGGAGGTGGAGTTGGAGTCGGAGACGCAACAGGGGGCCCACGAGGTAGGGGGCAAGCCCTAGGGGGGCAGGTGCACCCCCCACCCTCGTGGCAAGACGGTGGGCCCCCTGGCCTTCATCTTTGGAAGGTATTTTTCTTATTTTCTAAAAAGTGTCTTCGTAAAGTTTCAGGTCATTCCGAGAACGTTTGATCCTGCACATAAATAACACCATGGTAGTTCTGCTAAAAACAACATCAGTCCGGGTTAGTTCCATTCAAATCATGCAAGTTAGAGTCCAAAACAAGGGCAAAAGTGTTTGGAAAAGTAGATACATTGGAGACGTATCAACTCCCCCAAGCTTAAACCTTTGCATGTCCTGAAGCAATTCAGTTGACAAACTGAAAGTGATAAAGAAAAACTTTTACAAACTTTGTTTGCTCTTGTTGTTGTAAATATGTAAAGCCAGCATTCAAGTTTTCAGCAAAGATTATAACTAACCACATTTGCAATAACGCATAGGTCTCAGGTTACTCATATCAATAGCATAATCTGTTGGGGAACGTAGCAATAATTCAAAAATTTTCCTACGTGTCACCAAGATCAATCTATGGAGTCATCTAGCAACGAGGGAGGAGTGGATCTACATACCCTTGTAGATCGCGCGCGGAAGCGTTCAAGAGAACGGGGTTGATGGAGTCGTACTCGTCGTGATACAAATCACCGATGATCCTAGCGCCGAACGGACGGCACCTCCGCGTTCAAAACACGTACGGAGCAGCGACGTCTCCTCCTTCTTGATCCAGCAAGGGGGAAGGAGAGGTTGATGGAGATCCAGCAGCACGACGGCGTGGTGGTGCAAGTAGCGGGATTCCAACAGGGCTTCGCCAAGCGCTGCGGGAGGAGGGAGATGTGTCATGGGAGGGAGAGGGAGGCGCCAGGGCTTGGGGTTTGTGCTGCCCTCCCTTCCCCCACTATATATAGGGCCAAGGGAGAGGGGGGCGCAGCCTTGGCCCTTCCTCCAAGGAAGGGTGCGGCCAGGGAGGAGTCCCTCCTCCCTAAGGCACCTCGGAGGTGCCTTCCCCCTTTAGGACTCTTCCTTTTCCCATCTCTTGGCGCATGGGCCTCTTGGGGCTGGTGCCCTTGGCCCATATAGGCCAAGGCGCACCCCCTACATCCCATGTGGCCCCCCGAGGCAGGTGGCCCCACCCGGTGGACCCCCGGGACCCTTCCGGTGGTCCCGGTACAATACCGGTGACCCCGAAACTTGTCCCGATGGCCGAAATAGCATTTCCTATATATAAATCTTTACCTCCGGACCATTCCGGAACTCCTCGTGACGTCCGGGATCTCATCCGGGACTCCGAACAACTTTCGGGTTACCGCATACTAATATCTCTATAACCCTAGCGTCACCGAACCTTAAGTGTGTAGACCCTACGGGTTCGGGAACCATGCAGACATGACCGAGACGTTCTCCGGTCAATAACCAACAGCGGGATCTGGATACCCATGTTGGTTCCCACATGTTCCACGATGATCTCATCGGATGAACCACGATGTCAAGGACTTAATCAATCCCGTATACAATTCCCTTTGTCTAGTGGTATGATACTTGCCCGAGATTCGATCGTCGGTATCCCGATACCTTGTTCAATCTCGTTACCGGCAAGTCTCTTTACTCGTTCCGTAACACATCATCCCATGATCAACTCCTTGATCACATTGTGCACATTATGATGGTGTCCTACTGAGTGGGCCCAGAGATACCTCTCCGTTTACACGGAGTGACAAATCCCAGTCTCGATTCGTGCCAACCCAACAAACACTTTCGGAGATACCCGTAGTGTACCTTTATAGCCACCCAGTTACGTTGTGACGTTTGGCACACCCAAAGCACTCCTACGGTATCCGGGAGTTGCACAATCTCATGGTCTAAGGAAATGATACTTGACATTAGAAAAGCTTTAGCATACGAACTACATGATCTTGTGCTAGGCTTAGGATTGGGTCTTGTCCATCACATCATTCTTCTAATGATGTGATCCCGTTATCAACGACATCCAATGTCCATGGTCAGGAAACCGTAACCATCTATTGATCAACGAGCTAGTCAACTAGAGGCTTACTAGGGACATGGTGTTGTCTATGTATCCACACATGTATCTGAGTTTCCTATCAATACAATTCTAGCATGGATAATAAACGATTATCATGAACAAGGAAATATAATAATAACCAATTTATTATTGCCTCTAGGGCATATTTCCAACAGTCTCCCACTTGCACTAGAGTCAATAATCCAGTTCACATCGCTATGTGACTAACACTCAAGGTCACATCCCCATGTGACTAACACCCAAAGAGTTTACTAGAGTCAATAATCTAGTTCACATTACCATGTGATTAACACTCGATGAGTTCTGGGTTTGAACATGTTATGCTTGTGAGAGATGTTATAGTCAACGGGCCTGAATCTTTCAGATCCGTATGTACTTCGCAAATCTCTATGTCATCTTGTAGATGCAGCTACTACGCTATATTTGGAGCCATTTCAAATAACTATTCTACTTGGAGCTATTCTAAATTGTTGCTCCATTATACGTATCCGGTATCTCTACTCAGAGCTATCCGGATAGGTGTTAAGCTTGCATCGATGTAACCCTTTACGCCGAACTCTTTATCACCTCCATAATCGAGAAACATGTCCTTATTACTCCAAGGACAATTTTGACCGCTGTCTAGTGATCCACTCCTGGATCACCTTTGTACCCTCTTGCCAGACATGTGGCAAGGCACACATCAGGTGCGGTACTCAGCATGGCATACCGTATAGAGCCTATGACAAAAGCATAGGGGACGACCTTCGTCCTTCCTCTTTCTTCTGCCGTGGTCGAGCTTTAAGTCTTAACTTCATACCTTACAACTCAGGCAAGAACTCCTTCTTTGACTGGTCCATCTTGAACACCTTCAAGATCATGTCAAGGTATGTGCTCGTTTGAAAGTACCATTAAGAATTTTGATCTATCCTTATAGATCTTGATGCTCAATGTTCAAGTAGCTTGATCCAGGCTTTCCATTGAAAAAAACACTTTCCAAATAACCCTATATGCTTTCTAGAAATTCTATGTCATTTCTGATCAACAATATGTTAACAACATATATTTATCAGAAATTCTATCGTGCTCCCACTCACTTCTTTGGAAATACAAGTTTCTCATAAACTTTGTATACACCCAAAACTTTGATCATCTTATCAAAGCATACATTCCAACTCCGAGATGCTTACTCCAGTCCTTAGAAGGATTGCTGGAGCTTTGCATATTTATTAGCATCTTTCAGGATTGACAAAACCTTCCGGTTTGTATCACATACAACCTTTCCCCAAAAAAACGTCGAGGAAACAATGTTTTGACATCCTATCTGCAAGATTTCATAAATAATGCAGTAATCGCTAATATAATTCCAACAGACTCTTAGCATCGCTACGAGTGAGAAAGTCTCATCGTAGTCAACTCCTTGAACTTGTCGGAAAACATCTTAATGACAAGTCGAGCTTTCTTAATGGTGATACTTACCATCATTGTCCGTCTTCCTTTTAAAATCCATCTGTACTCAATAGCCTCACGACCATCGAGCTGTTCTGTCAAAGTCTACACTTTGTTTCCATACATGGATCCTCTCTTGGATTTTATGGCCTCGAGCCATTTATCGGAATCCAGGCCCACCATCGCTTCTCCATAGCTCATAGGTTCATTGTTGTCTAGCAACATGACTTCCAAGACAGGATTACGTACCACTCTGAAGTAGTACGCATCCTTGTTATCCCACGAGGTTTGGTAGTGACTTGATCTGAAGTTTCATGATCACTATCATAAGCTTCCACTTCAATTGGTGTAGGTGCCACAGGAACAACTCCCTGTGCCCTGTCACACACTAGTTGAAGAGACGGTTCAATAACCTCATCAAGTCTCCACCATCCTCCCACTCAATTCTTTCGAGAGAAACTTTTCCTCGAGAAAGGACCCGATTCTAGAAAAAATCCCTTATTGCTTTCGAATCTGAGACAGGAGGTATACCCAACTGTTTTGGGTGTCCTATGAAGATGCATTTATCCGCTTTGGGTTCGAGCTTATCAGCCTGAAACTTTTTCACATAAGCGTCGCAACCCCAAAATTTTAAGAAATGACAGCTTAGGTTTCTCTAAACCATAGTTCATATGGTGTCATCTCATCGGAATTACATGGTGCCCTATTTAAAGTGAATTTGGTTGTCTTTAATGCTAACCCATAAACTATCGTGGTAATTCGGTAAGAGACATCATGGTATGCATCATATCCAATAGGGTGCAGTTATGATGTTCGGACACACCATCACACTATGGTGTTCCAGGCTGTATTAGTTGTGAAACAATTTCCACAATGTCTTAATTCTGTGCCAAACTCGTAATTCAGATATTCATCTCTATGATCATATCATAGATCTTTTATCCTCTTGTCACGACGATCTTTCAACTTCACCCTGAAATTACTTGAACCTTTCAATAATTCAGACTTGTGATTCATCAAGTAAATATACTCAACATCTACTCAAATCATCTGTGAAGTAAGAACATAACGATATCCACTACATGCCTCAGCACTCATTGGATTGCACACATCAAAATGTATTTCTTCCAACAAGTTGCTTTCTAGTTCCATTTTACTGAAAACGAGGCTTTCAGTCATCTTGCCCATGTGGTATGATTTGCATGTCTCAAATGATCCAAAATCAAGTGAGTCCAAACGGTCCATTTGCATGGAGTTTCTTCATGCATATCTACCAACAAACATGGTTCGCATGTCTCAATCCTTTCAAAAATGAGTGAGTCCAAAGATCCATCAACATGGAGCTTCTTCATGCGTTCTATACCGATATGACTTAAGTGGCAGTGCCACAAGTAGGTGGTACTATCATTACTATCTTTTGGCATGAACATGTGTACCACTACGATCGAGATTCAATAAACCATTCATTTTAGGTGTAAGACCATTGAAGGTATTATTCAAATAAACAGAGTAACCATTATTCTCCTTAAATGAATAACTGTATCATGATAGACATAATCCAATCATGTCTATGCTCAACGCAAACACCAAATAACAATTATTTAGGTTTTAATACCAATCTCGATGGTAGAGGGAGCGTGCGATGCTTGATCATATCAACCTTGGAAACACTTCCAACACATATCGTCAGCTCACCTTTAGCCAGTCTCCGTTTATTCCGTAGCTTTTATTTCGAGTTACTAACACTTAGCAACCGAACCGGTATCTAATACCCTGGTGCTACTAGGAGTACTAGTAAAGTACACATTAACACAATGTATATCCAATATACTTCTATCGACCTTGCCAGCCTTCTCATCTACCAAGTATCTAGGGTAATTCTGCTCCAGTGGCTGTTCCCCTTATTACAGAAGCACTTAGTCTCGGGTTTGGGTTCAACCTTGGGTTTCTTCACTAGAGCAGCAGCTGAATTGCCGTTTCATGAAGTATCCCTTTGTTCCCTTGCCCTTCTTGAAACTAGTGGTTTCACCAACCATCAACAATTGATGCTCCTTCTTGATTTCTACTTTCGCGGTGTCAAACATCGCGAATATCTCAAGGATCATCATATATGTCCCTGATATATCATAGTTCATCACGAAGCTCTAGCAGCTTGGTGGTAATGACTTCGGAGAACCATCACTATTTCATCTGGAAGATCAACTCCCACTCGATTCAGGCGATTGTTGTACTCAGACAATCTGAGCACAAGCACAACAATTGAGCTTTTCTCCTTAGTTTGCAGGCTAAGAAAATCGTCAGAGGTCTTATACCTCTTGACGTGGGCACGAGCCTGAAATCCCAATTTCAGCCCTCGAAACATCTCATATGTTTCGCGACGTTTCAAAACGTCTTCGGTGTCTCAACTCTAAGCCGTTTAACTGAACTATCATGTAGTTATCAAAACGTGTATGTCAGATGTTCGCAACATCCACAGACAATGTTCGAGGTTCAGCACACTGAGTGGTGCATTAAGGTCATAAGCCTTCTATGAAGCAATGAGGACAATCCTCAGTTTACGGACCTAGTCCGCATAATTGCTACTATCATCTTTCAACTAAATTTTCTCTAGGAACATATCTAAACAGTAGAACTGAAGCGCGAGCTACGACATAATTTGCGAAGACCTTTTGACTTTGTTCAGGATAATTAAGTTCATCTTATGAACTCCCACTCAGATAGACATCCCTCTAGTCATCTAAGTGATTACATGATCCGAGTCAACTAGGGCGTGTCCGATCATCACGTGAGACGGACTAGTCAACCTCGGTGAACATCTTCATGTTGATCGTATCTTCTATACGACTCATGCTCGACCTTTCGGTCTTCTGTGTTCCGAGGCCATGTCTGTACATGCTAGGCTCGTCAAGTCAACCTAAGTGTTTGCATGTGTAAATCTGTCTTACACCCGTTGTATGTGAATGTTGGAATCTATCACACCCGATCATCACGTGGTGCTTAGAAACGAACGAACTGTCGCAATGGTGCACAGTTAGGGGGAACACTTTCTTGAAATTATTATGAGGGATAATCTTATTTACTACCGTCGTTCTAAGAAAATAAGATGTATAAACATGATAAACATCACATGCAATCAAATAGTGACATGATATGGCCAATATCATATTGCTCCTTTTGATCTCCATCTTCGGGGCTCCATGATCATCATCGTCACCGGCATGACACCATGATCTCCATCATCGTGTCTCCATGAAGTTGTCACGTCATCTATTACTTCTACTACTACAGCTAACGGTTAGCAATAAAATAAAGTAATTACATGACGTTTATGTTGACACACAGGTCATAAATAAATTAAGACAACTCCTACGGCTCCTGCCGGTTGTCATACTCATCGACATGCAAGTCGTGATTCCTATTACAAGAACATGATCAATCTCATACATCACATATATCATTCATCACATCCTTTTGGCCATATCACATCACAAGGCATACCCTGCAAAAACAAGTTAGACGTCCTCTAATTGTTGTTTGCATGTTTTATGTGGCTGCTATGGGTTTCTAGCAAGAACGTTTCTTACCTACGCAAAAACCACAACGTGATATGCCAATTTCTATTTACCCTTCATAAGGACCCTTTTCATCGAATCCGATCCGACTAAAGTGGGAGAGACAGACACCCGCCAGCCACCTAATGCAACTAGTGCATGTCAGTCGGTGGAACCGGTCTCACGTAAGCGTACGTGTAAGGTTGGTCCGGGCCGCTTCATCCCACGATGCCGCCGAATCAAGATAAGACTAGTAACGGCAAGCATATTGAACAAAATCAACGCCCACAACTACTTTGTGTTCTACTCGTGCATAGAAACTACGCATAGACCTAGCTCTGATACCACTGTTGGGGAACGTAGCAATAATTCAAAATTTTTCCTACGTGTCACCAAGATCAATCTATGGAGTCATCTAGCAACGAGGGAGGAGTGGATCTACATACCCTTGTAGATCGCGCGCGGAAGCGTTCAAGAGAACGGGGTTGATGGAGTCGTACTCGTCGTGATCCAAATCACCGATGATCCTAGCGCCGAACGGACGGCACCTCCGCGTTCAACACACGTACGGAGCAGCGACGTCTCCTCCTTCTTGATCCAACAAGGGGGAAGGAGAGGTTGATGGAGATCCAGCAGCACGACGGCGTGGTGGTGGAAGTAGCGGGATTCCAACAGGGCTTCGCCGAGCGCTGCGGGAGGAGGGAGATGTGTCATGGGAGGGAGAGGGAGGCGCTAGGGCTTGGGGTTTGTGCTTCCCTCCCTTCCCCCACTATATATAGGGCCAAGGGAGAGGGGGCGCAGCCTTGGCCCTTCCTCCAAGGAAGGGTGCGGCCAGGGAGGAGTCCCTTCTCCCCAAGGCACCTCGGAGGTGCCTTCCCCCTTTAGGACTCTTCCTTTTCCCATCTCTTGGCGCATGGGCCTCTTGGGGCTGGTGCCCTTGGCCCATATAGGCCAAGGCGCACCCCCTACAGCCCATGTGGCCCCCCGGGGCAGGTGGCCCCACCCGGTGGACCCCCGGGACCCTTCCGGTGGTCCCGGTACAATACTGGTGACCCCGAAACTTGTCCCGATGACCGAAATAGCACTTCCTATATATAAATCTTTACCTCCGGACCATTCTGGAACTCCTCGCGACGTCCGGGATCTCATCCGGGACTCCGAACAACTTTCGGGTTACCGCATACTAATATCTCTATAACCCTAGCGTCACCGAACCTTAAGTGTGTAGACCCTACGGGTTCGGGAACCATGCAGACATGGCCGAGACGTTCTCCGGTCAATAACCAACAGCGAGATCTGGATACCCATGTTGGTTCCCACATGTTCCACGATGATCTCATCGGATGAACCACGATGTCAAGGACTTAATCAATCCCGTATACAATTCCCTTTGTCTAGCGGTACGATACTTGCCCGAGATTCGATCGTCGGTATCCCGATACCTTGTTCAATCTCGTTACCGGCAAGTCTCTTTACTCGTTCCGTAACACATCATCCCGTGATCAACTCCTTGATCACATTGTGCACATTATGATGATGTCCTACCGAGTGGGCCCAGAGATACCTCTCCGTTTACACGGAGTGACAAATCCCAGTCTCGATTCGTGCCAACCCAACAGACACTTTCGGAGATACCCGTAGTGTACCTTTATAGCCACCTAGTTAAGTTGTGACGTTTGGCACACCCAAAGCACTCCTACGATATCCGGGAGTTGCACATGGTCTAAGGAAATGACACTTGACATTAGAAAAGCTTTAGCATACGAACTACATGATCTTGTGCTAGGCTAAGGATTGGGTCTTGTCCATCACATCATTCTTCTAATGATGTGATCCCGTTATCAACGACATCCAATGTCCATGGTCAGGAAACCGTAACCATCTATTGATCAATGAGCTAGTCAACTAGAGGCTTACTAGGGACATGGTGTTGTCTATGTATCCACACATGTATCTGAGTTTCCTATCAATACAATTCTAGCATGGATAATAAACGATTATCATGAACAAGGAAATATAATAATAACCAATTTATTATTGCCTCTAGGGCATATTTCCAACATAATCAACTAGCGAGCCATAATAATAAAACTCGGATGACAACACTTTCTCAAAACAATCATAATATGATATAACAAGGTGGTATCTCGCTAGCCCTTTCTGAGAACGCAAAACATAAATGCAGAGAACCTTTAAAGACCAAGGACTGACTGGACATTGTAATTCATGGTAAAAGAGATCCAGTCAAGTCATACTCAATGTAAACTAACAATAATGACTGCAAATGACAGCGGTGCTCTCCAACTGGTGCTTTTTAATAAGAGGATGATGACTCGACATAAAAGTAAATAGATAGGCCCTTCACAGAGGGAAGCAGGGATTTGTAGAGGTGCCAGAGCTCGGTTTTGAAATAGAGGTGAATAATATTTTGAGCAGTATACTTTCATTGTCAACATAACAACCAAGAGATGGCGATATCTTCCATGCTACACACATTATAGGCGGTTCCCAAACAGAATTGTAAAGTTTATACTCCCCCTTCCACCACAAGCATCAATCCATGGCTTGCTCGAAACAACGAGTGCCTCCAACTAACAAGAGTCCCAGGGGGAGTTTTGTTTGCAATTATTTTGATTTAGTTTGCATAAAGCATGGGACTGGGCATCCCGGTGATTGGCCATTTATCTCGTGAGTGAGGAGCGGAGTCCACTCCTCTTGAGAATAACCCGCCTAACATGGAAGATACTGTCGGATTTTGGGTTCCGGCAGACTCTTGAGGTTCGAACACTGGGGTGCGCGCGGAGATTTCTCCTTCTACCTACCTGCACCCCTCCGCCTCGCTAAGATCTAAGCTATGGAAAGAACAACACAAGATACACAGGGTTTATACTGGTTCGGGCCACCGTTGTGGTGTAATACCCTACTCCAGTGTGTGGTGTTGTGGATTGCCTCTTGGGCTGATGATGATGAGCAATACAAGGAAGAACAGCCTCGCGAGGGTCTGTTCTTGGCTGAGGGGATGAACTGCTGGGAGGAGTTCAGTCACCCTTCTCTCTCTCTCTCTTCTCGATTCTCTCTCCGATCTCGATTCTCTCTACCCTGTGGGTGACTAGTCCTATTTATAGGTAAAGGCCCTGGGCCTCTTCCCAAATATTGAGCGGGAAGGGCGCCAACAATTGGCCATTTTGAAGGGGAACATCTGGTACACTTATCCTAACTAAAGTTGGTCCTCGCCTGCCAAAGGCTCTGGTGGTGACGCTGGCTTGGGCTCCACAATTACTTCCTCCCTGTCATTGGACTAGTCTTGGTCTCGTTGCATCGAAACGGGTGCCTTTGCTTGATGCTCTCGCCTGCGCTTGCTCCCTTTGCACCAAAGAGGAAAGGAGGACACTGCGCGGGCTGGCGCCCGCCTGGCACCCTTGGTCGTCATGGCTTGCGTCATGGGCACCTCGTGAGGTACCCCGCCTTGATCTCTCCGCCTCCTCGCGAGCCAGCTTGATGAGGCCGTGCCTGAGGAAGCTCCATGTCGTCCGCCCCACGAGGCTTGACCCCTCGCGAGGGTCTTGGGTCTGTGTTGATGAAGATGGGCCGTGCTGGGCCCCCCTTTGAGCCACGCCGCAAGCCGCAGGCAGGCAAGTCTGGGGACCCCCGTTCCCAGAACGCCGACAGTAGCCCCCGGGCCCAAGGCACGCCCGGACTTGGCCGTGCAGGGAGGCGAAAGGGCAAGAGCGAAGCACCGTGGGCCCTAACAGCCTGCGGCCTTGGGCGCCGCGTGGCGGTTGATTGGACATGGGCGTCTCCACTTCCCCACGGCGCCTCGGAAATTGCATGGATTGGACAAGTCCCTGCATGCAATGCGGGTCATGATTACCTGCGATCGTGGAGGTCGGCGGTTGGCCTTCGCCGGCCATAAGTACGGAACGGCGCACGCCCTTCCAGTCCATCCCTTCTTGCTTCTCCTTCTTCCCGGTCCTTGCTCCGTCTTGCTGTGATGGCTCCGATCCGCCGGTTCTTGGCGGCAGAGAAGGGAAAGGCTCCCCGAGAGGAACCAAACCCGCTCCCGCCGAAGAAATGGCTCGCCCTCCGCGGCGGGGACGAGGGGGCCCATCAGGTGGTGTCGAGGCCCTGGTGCGAGCAGCCACCGCCGGGGTTCCCGCTTCCCTTGTACGCCCACATCGAGGGCTCTGAAGGAGTCGATGCCGATCGCCACGGGCGGCGCCGCCGTCGGCGCCGACGGGTCACGAAGGTGTGGGTTGTCCCCCCTGGGGTCCACACCGAGGGCTCCTCCCGAGAGTTCGTGCTCCACACCACCATGCCTCCTCAGTCTTGGATTCACCTTCCTCCCTTCTTCGCCTCCGTCATCCCGCAGGGAGAACTCCTAGAGCTTTGGCTGCAGCACGCCGGCTGCAGCACCCTCACGACCGAGGCAGAGGTCGCGGTCGTTGCCCCGGGCGAGGTCTTCATGACTCGAGGCTGGAGCGAAATCGCCCGGGTTTGCAGGACAAGAGGCGCCTTCACGATCCACTTGGAGTACGACGGTGCTTCGGTGATGTTCTTCAAGGTCTTCGATGCGAACGGGCGCCGGCTGGAGTGCTGCCCCGGGAGAGGTGGTCGGGACCCTGCTACGGCGAGGACTGGGCCCGCCAACCGCTCCCTTGGCGGCTCCTCAGGCGGCGGAGGCGTCGGAGGTTCCAGCGACTCCGGCGAGCTCTTCGCGACTCCAGAGACGAGCGACGACAGCTACGAGCCCCCGAGCCAGCACCACTCCTGGAGCAGGGCGGGCTCGTCAGGGCGTCGCCGACTCTGATCTGGATGGGGTTGGCGCCGGTGCTTGACGGCCCACTGTTGATGATGGCGTCTTTTCCAGGGGCGCGTGTAGTTAGCGTCCTTTTAGGATTTGTTCCCTGCGAGGAATCAAAGACGCGTCCCGTGGGGGCTTGTAAGGTGCCTGTGATCCTGTTTGTTAATATAACCCTTGTCGTAGAATTGTGCGAGTTGCTCATTCCGTCTTAGCTCAGTTCTCCCTTTCGAACCTCACGAGGGCTTGGTGCTCTGCGCCGACAGGTCCCAGTCCCAAGGCGGCTTCAGCCGTTGCTGGTATGCCAGGTCGTGATGCCGTGGTCAAGGCCAGGAGGTGAGTGACCCGGGGTCCGGTAAGAGCCCCTGAGTCGCGATGCTCAGGAGGTCCCCTTTGGCGCTCAAGCAGCCGTCGTTCGGTGAGAAAGGAGAGCGGCGTCGCTAACACAGGATTGCATTAGGTGCGGGGATGGTGCCACGGTAGCTGGTGCTTTCGGGTGGTGACTTATCTCGAGAATCAGGGACCGCTCTCTGGTGTGTCGCTGGGTCCGTGCATCGGCAGGCGTGAGGTTGCTCGGCGAGGTCCTCGCGTGTCCCTCCCCTCTCGTCTTTGCTCCCCTTTCTGCTCTACGTCCTCGGGTCCCGGCCCTCGAGCGAGTCTCAGCCGTCGCTGGTATGCCAGGTCGCGATGCCGTGGACAGGGCCAGAGGGTGAGGGCTGGAGAGCCAGTAGGAGCCCTGAGTCGCGATGCTCAGGCACCCCATTTAACGTGCAAGCGGTTCGCGCGGATGAGAGTGAAGGAGACACCGCAAGGGCCTCGCCTGACGCAGCTCCTTTAGGAGATCCTGTAGACCCATCATAGAAAGAACGAGGGGTTGCCATGACAATTGACAGTCAACCGTTGGTTGCTTTCGAGGGGCGATGAGGCACTGAAGGCTTGACGAGGTGGCGCCATGCGGGGCTTCCGCGGCCAGAGCTCAGCCATTCAGGTTTGTCGGCGTTGCAGGGACGGACCCATGCGCAAGCGTCGTGCCGTTTGGGAGCAGCTACGTCAGTTGGCGTCAGTTGAGCGGGCAACTAGGTCAAACACATTAGCCGCGAAGGAGTGGATTCATTCAAATAGATGCTGGGAAGGCGGACATCACTGGGTCAGGCCCGAGCGACTTGGGGATGATGCAGCCCATGGGGCACCCCCAACAAAGTAAGATAACAACATGAAATAAAAGGGATACATGCCGCAGGGACGGACCCACGCGGGCTGGGAATAATGCAGCCCTGGGGGGGCGCTCCCAGCTGGAAATGAAACTTGAAAGATGTCACCTAATGATGTTGAGGACGAAGGAGTGTTGGTGTAGCAGACTCGGTGGGCTGCGGAAGCCGATCCTCACGAGCCCCCAGGCCCAGGGGCCTCGGGAGGCTCCGGAGGCGCTGGTGGCTCCTCGCGGACCATCTCCATCTCCACAAGGGCTGCGGAACGCCTGGCCTCTTGAGCCTCCATGATGCCCCTCATGAGGCGCTGGTACGTGGCAGCCGCGTTCGGCAAGCCGTAAGGCATGCGAACGTAGCTGTGGGGTGGACCTTCGCAGCACCCCACTCGTGAGGGCCAGAGGCGCTCCAGAGAGCCGACTCAATTGAGCCCTGGTATGTCGATGCAGACGCGCAGCCCACCATCCTCGCCTGGATGGGGAGCCACAGCTGGTAGGCGGCGGCCGCCTTTCATGACTCTTGACTCCTGTAGCTCCTAAATGGCCTTGCTGACGAACTCCTGAGGGTCTGGCCCTCCTTGCCTTACTCCTTCTTGAGGGAAACGTGCTTCGAAACACGCCTCCATGTGGTGCCCAAGCGCCTCCCTCGTGACCTTAGCCAGGTCGGTGGCCCTCCAGGGGAGAGCCCCCGAGCCCTGCCTGAGGAGGGCGCCGGGCGCGCTTTCCTATGCGATGGAAGGAGGTTCCCCCTGGGCAGGCGCGGGCCCTGAGGGGCCTGCCTCCTGAGGGGCCGGGCCGGACGATGTCTTCTTCTTCTTGGGGGCGGTCTCGGGAAGCCTCCTGCTTCCGCGATCCGGGTCTTCCAGTGATGCGGCCTGAAAGGCTCGTTCCAGGGAACACACCGCGTCCTTCTCTTCACAGGGCACCGTGATGACTCCGCCACTTCCTGGCATCTTGAGGACGTTGTAGCCGTGGTGAGTTATGGCCATGAACTTGGCCAGCACTGGGTACCCAAGGATGGCATTATACGGCAGGCGAATGTGAGCGACGTCGAAGTCGATGAGCTCGGTGCGGTGGTTGTCGCGTGCCCCGAAGGTGACAGGGAGGCGGACCTGCCCAATCGGGACCGTGGAGCCGTCGGTGACTCCGGAGAAAGGCTTGGTTGGCTGAAGCTGGCTGTAGGGCACTTGGAGATTGTTGAATGTTTCCACGGACAGGACGTTGAGCCCTGCCCCGCCATCGATGAGGGTCCTGGTGACCACCACGTTGCTGATGATTGGGGAACAAAGCATCGGGAGGACTCCGGCTGTGGCCGCACACTTGAGCTGATCTGCTGAGCTGAACGTGATGGCGCACGCCGACCACCTGAGAGGGCGCGTGGCTTCGAGCTTGGGGAGGACTGCATTCACTTCGCGGGCGAACTGCTTGAAGATGCACTGAGAGGCTGGGGCTTGAGCCCCGCCCAGGATGCAGGCGATCGCGCGTGGCTCCTGGAAGCCCCCAGCCCCCTCGCCTTGATGGCGGTCCTCGTTTCTCCTTGGCTGTGGCGGCAGCGGAGGGAGGCCTGCGTTGCCTTGCGGGCGATCCTCGCGAGGCTGATACCTCCAGTCTCCCTCGCGAGGCGGGTCTTGCCAGCGATCCTCGCGAGGTTGATCGCGCCACCCTTGGCGCGGGCCGCGGTCTTCCCAGCGTCCTGCGTTCCTTCCTCCTCCTCGACCGTAGCCCCGGTCACCGCGGTCGGGACGACGGCCGATCCTTCCTTCTCGCATGGCTCGGAGCTCTTGACGTTCGTTGGTGTTGTGGGTGTGGAGGTCGTGGTACAGACAGTACCGACTGCCCTTGGAAGATTTGGGCTGATCTCTGCCTCGCTTGGTGTCTGGTTCTGCCGCGAGCACGACAGCCCCCTTGCGCTTCACATCCTTGGCCTTGGGCTTCTTCTCTTCTGGGTCTGCGGCAGGCAGCTCGAGGAGGGAGAGACGCCCTTCCTTAGCCCTGGCGCACTTGGTTGCCAAGTTGAACAACTCCAAGGAAGTGCATAGGTCTTCATGCATCGCTAGCTCCTCCTTCATCTTGACGTCGCGCACGCCGTCGGAGAAGGCTGAGATGATGGCCTCCACGGTCACCTTGGGAATCTTGAGGCGTGCATTGTTGAAGCGCTGGATGTACTTCTGCAGGGTCTCTCCGGGTTGTTGCTTGATGCGGCGCATGTCGCTCACGGCGGGTGGCCGGTCGCGAGTACCTTGGAAGTTGGCGATGAAGCGGGTGCGCATCTCGTCCCAGGAGGAGATCGTGCCTGGAGCCAGGTTCAGGAGCCAGGTGCGTGCCCCGTCCTTGAGCGCCATGGGAAACCAGTTCGCCATGACCTTCTCGTCTCCGTTGGCAGCTTCGATGCCCAGCTCATAGAGCTGGAGGAACTCCGCAGGGTCGGCCGTGCCGTCGTAACGAGGAGGCAGGTCTGGCTTGAACTTGCCGGGCCACGCGACGCTGCGTAGCTCGGTGGTGAAGGCACGACAGCCTGCTGTGGCCACGGGAGGCCTTGGGTGACGGAGAGCTTGGTCTTGCATGTCCCCACGCGCTGTAGCTGGGAGCAGCGCGGGGTCTTGACGTGCGGGAGCAGGAGCATGGTCGCGACGTGCTGGAGCAGGGAGCACCCGGGCAGCTTCTTGCGGGCGAGGGAATTCTTGGCAGCTCTGCTCTTGCTGCGCTGGCACCTGACGGAGCGGGTTCCGCCCAGGGGCCACGCGCCTTGGAGCCACGGTGCCTTTTTGAGGAGGAGGCGGCTGGGGCGCCCCCGGAGCTTCGTCGCCCGCGCGGGGCGGGGTGCGGTGCAGCGGAACAGACGGCTTAGGAGAGCCCCCTGTGGCGCGGACGAGCTCGGCGACGCGGTCGAGCCATTCTTCGTAGACGTCGTCGACGGGACGGTAGCGTAGGAGCTCGTTTGCCGCGATGAGCACAGCTCGAGTCTCCATGGGTGCGCGGAACGCGCGGGACGAAGAACCAGCTGGGGTGAGCGAGGGAGTAGCGGTGCGGCCGTCTTGCTGCATGGACGGATGCTGAGACGACGCTTGCTGCTCGTTCCCCGCCGGGACGGTGGCGGCGTTGATGGCAGGTGACGGGGAACTGCCAGGACGCCCGCCGACAGGAGCCGTCTAGGCGACGCGGGAAGCGAGAGCGGCCCGGCGCTCGGCGCGGGCCCGACGAGCGTCAGACATGGACGCGATGGTCGGAGGAGAACGGGGTGGTGGAAGACGAATTCCGACGCACCCCTACCTGGCGCGCCAAATGTCGGATTTCGGGTTCCGGCAGACCCTTGAGGTTCGAACACTGGGGTGCGCGCGGAGATTTCGCCTTCTACCTAACTGCACCCCTCCGCCTCGCTAAGATCTAAGCTATGGAAAGAACAGCACAAGAGACACAGGGTTTATACTGGTTCGGGCCACCGTTGTGGTGTAATACCCTACTCCAGTGTGTGGTGTGGTGGATTGCCTCTTGGGCTGATGATGATGAGCAATACAAGGAAGAACAGCCTCGCGAGGGTCTGTTCTTGGCTGAGGGGATGAACTGCTGGGAGGAGTTCAGTCACCCTTCTCTCTCTCTCTCTTCTCGATTCTCTCTCCGATCTCGATTCTCTCTACCCTGTGGGTGACTAGTCCTATTTATAGGTAAAGGCCCTGGGCCTCTTCCCAAATATTGAGCGGGAAGGGCGCCAACAATTGGCCATTTTAAAGGGGAACATCTGGTACACTTATCCTGACTAAAGTTGGTCCTCGCCTGCCAAAGGCTCTGGTGGTGACGCTGGCTTGGGCCCCACAATGACTTCCTCCCTGTCGTTGGACTGGTCTTGGTCTCGTTGCACCGAAACGGGTGCCTTTGCTTGATGCTCTCGCCTGCGCTTGCTTCCTTTGCACCAAAGAGGAAAGGAGGACACTGCACGGGCTGGCGCCCGCCTGGCACCCTTGGTCGTCATGGCTTGCGTCACGGGCACCTCGTGAGGTACCCCGCCTTGATCTCTCCGCCTCCTCGCGGGCCAGCCTGATGAGGCCGTGCCCAAGGAAGCTCCGTGCCATCCACCCCGCGAGGCTTGACCCCTCGCGAGGGTCTTGGGTCTGTGTTGATGAAGATGGGCCGTGCTGGCCCCCCCTTTGAGCCACGCCACAGGCCGCAGGCAGGCAAGTCTGGGGACCCCCGTTCCCAGAACGCCGACAGATACAGACAGCCCTAGTTGATACATGAGCTATTCGAGCATAGAAAACAGGATATTCATTTGAAGGTTTAGAGTTTGGCACATACAAATTTACTTGGAATTGCAGGTAGATACCGTATATAGGTAGGTATAGTGGACTCATGTGGAATAACTTTGGGGTTTAAGGAGTTTGGATGCACAAGAAGTATTCCCGCTTAGTACAGGTGAAGGCTAGCAAAAGACTGGGAAGTGACCAGCTGGAGAGCGACAACAGTCATGAACATGCATTAAAATTAATCAACACTGAATGCAAGCATGAGTAGGATATAATCCACCATGAACATAAATATCGTGAAGGCTATGTTGATTTTGTTTTAACTACATGCGTGAACATGTGCCAAGTCAAGTCACTTAAGTCATTCAGAGGAGGATACCACCCTATCATACCACATCATAACCATCTCAATAGCATGTTGGCACGCAAGGTAAACCATTATAACTCATAGCTAATCAAGCATGGCACAAGAAACTATGATCTCTAGTTGTCATTTCAAACATGTTTATTCATAATAGGCTGAATCAGGAACGATGAACTAATCATATTTATAAAAACAAAAGAGGTCGAGTTCATACCAGCTTTTCTCATCTCAGCCATTCCATCATATATCATCATAATTGCCTTTCACTTGCATGACCGAACGATGTGAATAATAATAATAGTGCACGTGCATTGGACTAAGCTAGAATCTGCAGGCATTCAATAAGCAAGAGAATACAAGGCAATATGGGCTCTTTTGTCAGATCAACAATAATGCATATAAGAGCCACTTCAACAATTTAATCATGGTCTTCTCCTATCGACCCCCAAAGAAAAGAAAAGAAATAAAACTATTTACACGGGAAAGCTCCCAACAAGCAGAAGAAGAACATGAAATCTTTTTGGATTTTCTTTTTAATTACTACTACAAGCATGGAAAGTAAACTAATTAAAAGCTACAACTATTTTTTTGGTTTTTCTTAAGGTTTATTAACACACAAGAAGAAAGCATAAAAAAAGAAATTAAACTAGCATGGATGATACAATGAAAAAGTAAGAGCACCGACATCTAGCAATGAGTGTGTGAATATGAATGTAATGTCGGTGAGAAACACGTACTCCGCCAAGCTTAGGCTTTTGGCCTAAGTTGGTCTATGGCCACGACTGGCCTGGCGGATATCCATAATAATAGTTGGGGTCGTACTGTGATGCAGCAGCTATCGCCTGCTGAGCTGTAGCGTGGCGATGAACGGCCTCCTCTCTCCTCTCGTACTCATCTGCCTCCTCTCTGGTAATAGTATATCCTCCTCTTGCCTGATAATCAAAGAAAGCAGGAGCAGGGAGAGTAATACGGACAGCACGACGTCTGTCAAAGATTAGTCGATACTGGAGAGGTGATTCGTTCCTCTCGACAAACTGGTGGTGAACCATAGCATTAAAATCTAGATAGGTAGGAGGTAATTCAATATCATCTTCGCGCACATCTATACCAAGAAAATTAGCTATGCGGGTTGCATAAATTCCACCAAAGAAATCTCCATTACATCTATTAAGATGCAACCTACGTGCAACAATGGCTCCCAAATTATATGATTTGTCTCCTAACATAGCACTCCTAAGAATACTAAGATCAGGGACACACATGTGACATGCCTCATCTTTACCATTTATGCATCTACCTATAAAGAGAGCAAAATAATGTATAGCAGGAAAGTGGATGCTCCCTATGGTAGCTTGTGTAATATCTCTAGATTCTCCCATAGTTATATTAGCAAGAAAATCTCTAAATTCAGATTTACGAGGATCCCTTATACTACCCCATTGTGGAAGTTTGCATGCAGTGGTAAAATCCTCTAAGTCCATGGTATAAGATTTATCATAAAGATCAAACAGGACAGTTGGAGAATTACGTGAAGTTGAAAATTCAAACCTCCTCACAAAGGAGCTAGTGAGCTCATGATACTGACTGCACTTCTCTTCCTCGAAGCTCACGAGATCAGCGTTACACAAATATGCATTGAATTCTTCTTTTATTCCCGCTTGATCCATAAAACTTTTAGAAGGCCACTCACAAGGACGCACTGGAGCGTCTCTTGGTGGCTCTTTGTCAGCATCACGCATTGCAAGCCTGGGTCCTTGCTTCTTTGAAGAACCACCTTGGAGCATTTTCCTAAGCATTTTTCTTCCTCTGAAAAATTCTGAAAATTTTTAGTCACTTCAAAATAAAAGTAAACCAAACTCAATAATATTGATAGCAACTACTCCTACAAGTGCTTAGGGCCTATATCATGCATCAAAACTACTTTTGACCATATAAATTTGACATCCAAGCTCAAGAACAGGGTCACCTAAGCAGCAAAAATTTGCAATGAATAAAGCACTAGAACAAAAACTAATTGGACCAATGGAGGAGTCACATACCAAGGAACAGTCTCCCCAAGCAGTTTTGTGAAAGGTGCTTTGAGCAAGGAGATCGAAAATGGCAGCAAAACGAGCTTGGACTTGGGTTTGAGCTGGTTATTCGTGTTTGTGGGAGGAAGATGAAGTGTGTGGGTGCAAGAATAAGTGGTGGAGGGCCACCGTGGGCCCACGAGGCAGGGGGCGCGCCCTCCACCCTCATGGCAAGGTGGTTGGCCCCCTGGTGTGTTCTTTGTTCCATAAATCCTCAAATATTCTAGAAAAAGTCATATTTAATTTTCAGGGCATTTGGAGAACTTTTATTTTCGAGGTATTTTTATATTGCACGGATAATCAGATAACAGACAGAAAAATATTTATATTTATTTTATCTAATATAAATAACAGAAAGTAAAAGTGGGGTACAGAAGGTTGTGCCTTCTAGTTTCATCCATCTCATGATCATCAAAAGGAATCCACTAACAAGGTTGATCAAGTCTTGTTAACGAACTCATTCCGAATAACATGGAACTGGAGAAACTTCTAATAACACTATGTTACCTCAACGGGGATATGCACATCCCCAATAATAAGAATATCATATTTCTTCTTGACAGTAGGAAGAGGAAATTCAAAACCTCCAAATATAATCAATGAAAATTTTCCAATAGAGTTGATACTATGAACTTGAGGTTGTTTCCTCGGAAAGTGTACCGTATGCTCATTACCATTAACATGAAAAGTGACATTACCTTTAGTGCAATCAATAACAGTCCCTGCAGTATTCAAAAAGGGTCTTCCAAGAATAATAGACATACTATCGTCCTCGGGAATATCAAGAATAACAAAGTCCGTTAAAATAGTGACGTTTGCAACTACAACAGGCACATCCTCACAAATACCGACAGGTATAGCAGTTGATTTATCATCCATTTGCAAAGATATTTCAGTAGGTGTCAACTTATTCAAATCAAGTCTACGATATAAAGAGAGAGGCATAACACTAACACCAGCTCCAAGATCACATAAAGCAGTTTTAACATAATTTCTTTTAATGGAGCATAGTATAGTGGGTACTCCTGGATCTCCAAGTTTCTTTGGTATTCCACCCTTAAAAGTATAATTAGCAAGCATGGTGGAAATTTCAGCTTCCGGTATCTTTCTTTTATTTGTAATAATATCTTTCATATATTTAGCATAAGGATTGGTTTTAAGCATATCAGTTAATCACATACGCAAAAAGATAGGTCTAATCATTTCAGCAAAGCGCTCAAAATCCTCATCATCCTTTTTCTTGGATGGTTTAGGAGGAAAGGGCATGGGTTTCTGAACCCAAGGCTCTCTTTCTTTACCATGTTTCCTAGCAACAAAATCTTTCTTATCACAACGTTGATTCTTTGATTGTGGGTTATCAAGATCACCAACAGGTTCAATTTCTATATCATTATCATTACTAGGTTGAGCATCATCATGGACATTATTATTAACATTCTCACTAGTTTCAGGTTCATTACCAGATTGTGTTTCAGCATCAGAAATAGAAATATCATTTGGATTCTCAGGTGTTTCAACAATAGGATCACTAGAAGCATGCAAAGCCTTATCATTTTTCTTTTTCTTCTTTTTAGAAGAACTAGGTGCATCTACATTATTTCTCTGAGAATCTTGCTCAATTCTCTTAGGGTGACCTTCAGGATACAAATGTTTCTGAGTCATTCTACCAGTTCTAGTAGCCACTCTAACAGCATTATCATTATCTTTACTATTCAATTCATTGAGCAAATCATTTTGAGCTTTAAGTACTTGTTCTACTTGCGTGGTAACCATAGAAGCATGTTTACTAATAAGTTTAAGTTCACCTTTGACATTAGCCATATAATCACCGAAGTGTCCAAGCATATTTGAATTGTATTTCAATTATCTACCAAAATAAGCATTAAAATCTTCTTGCTTAGCCATAAATTTATCAAACTCATCTAAGCATGGGCTAGCAATTTTAGTAAATGGGATTACAACTTTATCATATCTATAGAGAGAGTTTACCTTTACTACCTGTGTCGGGTTATCAAGACCATGAGTTTCTTCAATAGGTAAAGGATTAAGATTATATGTTTCTTCAACAGACGGTAAATTAAGACCATGTATTTCTTCAATAGGAGGTAAATTCTTAACATCTTCAGCTTTAATACCCTTTTCTTTCATAGATTTCTTTGCCTCTTGCATATCTTCAGGACTGAGAAATAGAATACCCCTCTTCTTCGGAGTTGGTTTAGGAATAGGCTCAAGAATTGGCTCCGGAGGTGTCCAATTATTTTCATTTGTCAACATATTATTCAATAGAATTTCAGCTTCATCTGGTGTTCTTTCCCTGAAAACAGAACCAGCACAACTATCCAGGTAATCTCTGGAGGCATCGGTTAGTCCATTATAAAAGATATCAAGTATTTCATTTTTCTTAAGAGGATGATCAGGCAAAGCATTAAGTAATTGGAGAAGCCTCCCCCAAGCTTGTGGGAGACTCTCTTCTTCAATTTGCACAAAATTATATATATCCCTTAATGCAGCTTGTTTCTTATGAGCAGGGAAATATTAGCAGAGAAATAATAAATCATATCCTGGGGACTACGCACACAACCAGGATCAAGAGAACTAAACCATATCTTAGCATCACCCTTTAATGAGAACGGAAATATTTTAAGAATGTAAAAGTAGCGAGTTTTCTCATCTTTAGTGAACAGGGTAGCTATATCATTCAGTTTAGTAAGATGTGCCACAACAGTTTCAGATTCATAACCATGAAAAGGATCAGATTCAACCAAAGTAATTATATCAGGATCAATAGAGAATTCATAATCCTTATCAGTAACAAAGATAGGTGAAGTAGCCAAAGCAGGGTCAGGTTTCATTCTATCATTTAGGGATTGCTTACTCCATTTAGCTAATAATCTTTTAAGTTCAGTTCTATTTCTGCAAGCTAAAATGGCTAAAGAAGCATCTTGATCAAATACATAACCCTTAGGAATAGCAAGTGGTTCTTCATCATCATCACTTTCATCAGTATCATTAGATTCAATATTTTCAATTTCTCTAGCCCTAGCAAGTTGTTCATCAAGAAAAGCACTAAGTGACATAGTAGTATCAGGCATAGAGGTAGTTTCATCATAAGTATCATGCATAGCAGAAGTGGCATCATCAATAACATGCGACATATCAGAACGAATAGCCGAAGCAGGCGTAGGTGTCACAAACTTAATCATAATAGAAGGTGAATCAAGTGTAGAGCTAGATGGCAGTTCCTTACCTCCCCTCGTAGTTGAGGGATAGATCTTGGTTTTTGGATCTCCCAAGTTCTTCATAATGATAAGCAGATATACATCCCAAGTGACTCAAAGAATAGAGCTATGCTCCCCGGCAACGGCGCCAGAAAATAGTCTTGATAACCCACAAGTATGGATCGCAACAGTTTTCTAGGGTAGAGTATTCAACCCAAATTTATTGATTCGACACAAGGGGAGCCAAAGAATATTCTCAAGTATTAGTAGCTGAGTTGTCAATTCAACCACACCTGGAAACTTAATATCTGCAGCAAAGTGTTTAGTAGCAAAGTAATATGATAGTGGTGATAACGGTAACAAAAGGTAACGGTAGTAAAAGCAATGTTTTTGGTATTTTGTAGTGATGATAGCAATAGCAACGGAAAAGTAAATAAGCGAAGAACAATATATGGAAAGCTCATAGGCAATGGATCGGTGATGGAGAATTATGCCGGATGTGGTTCATCATGTAACAGTCATAACCTAGGGTGACATAGAACTAGCTCCAGTTCGTTGATATAATGTAGGCATGTATTCTGAATATAGTCATACGTGCTTATGGAAAAGAACTTGCATGCCATCTTTTGTCCTACCCTCCTGTGGCAACGGGGTCCCTACGGAAACTAAGGGATATTAAGGCCTCCTTTTAATAGAGAACCAGAACAAAGCATTAACACATAGTGAATACATGAACTCCTCAAACTACGGTCATCACTGGTAATTATCCCGATTATTGTCACTTCAGGGTTAACAGATCATAACACATAATAGGTGACTATAGACTTGCAAGATAGGATCAAGAACACTCATATATTGATGAAAACATAATAGGTTCAGATCTGAAATCATGGCACTCGGGCCCTAGTGACAAGCATTAAGCATAGCAAAGTCATAGCAACATCAATCTCAGAACATAGTGGATACTAGGGATCAAACCCTAACAAAACTAACTCGATTACATGATAAATCTCATCCAACCCATTAGCGTCCAGCAAGCCTATGATGGATTTACTCACGCACGGCGGTGAGCATCATGAAATTGGTGATGGAGGACGGTTGATGATGACGATGGCGACGGATTCCCCTCTCCGGAGCCCCGAACGGACTCCAGATCAGCCCTCCTGAGAGGTTTTAGGGCTTGGCGGCGGCTCCGTATCGTAAAACGCGATGATTTCTTCTCTCTCATTTTTTTCTCATTGAAACTCAATATATGGAGGTGGAGTCGGAGTCGGAGACGCAATAGGGGGCCCACGAGGTAGGGGGCGCGCCCTAGGGGGGCAGGCGCGCCCCCACCCTCGTGGCAAGACGGTGGGCCCCCTGGCCTTCATCTTTGGCAGATATTTTTCTTATTTTCTGAAAAGTGTCCCCGTAAAGTTTAAGGTCATTCCGAGAACGTTTGATCTTGCACATAAATAACACCATGGTAGTTCTGCTGAAAACAGCGTCAGTCCGGGTTAGTTCCATTCAAATCATGCAAGTTACAGTCCAAAACAAGGGCAAAAGTGTTTGGAAAAGTAGATACGTTGGAGACGTATCAGGGTGTCGTCTGCACCGCCACCGAGGCGGAGATCCATCTACACAGTTGCTGAGCCCAGCCCACGGTGGGGCGCCATCAACATCGCAGCTAACACAAGCCATCGCCGGGTGTCGTTTGCACCGACTCTTGACTTGACAAGGTCGTTGGTTACACTAACACCGTCATCCTCAACAACTCATCATCGTCGACCAGACCGTGTTTCATGGTTTCGACATGCCAACCCTGTGTCACCGCTCGTTGTGGCAACGACATCTCCCACATCTAACCCAACATCCACACTGACGCACGTCCACAACATCGTCCCAGCATCGGCGAATTGAAGCTATACTCCACCGACATGTCTTTTTCTGATGAAGCAATCCATATCTTGCTTGGCACCGACAAGGCGAAGGCAAGTCATCTAGTCCGACACCAACAAGGCAGACACCACCAGGCCGGGCACTGATACGTCTCCAATGTATCTATAATTTTTGATTGTTCGATGCTATTTTATTATCAATCATGGATGCTTTCTTATCATTTTATATCATTTTTGGTACTAACCTATTGACATAGTGCCAAGTGCCAGTTGCTGTTTTTCCATGTTTCTTACATCCAGAAAATCAATATCAAACGGAGTCCAAATGCCACGAAACTTTACGAAGATTTTTTATTGGACAGAAGGAAGGCAATGGGCCCTGGTTGCACCTGGGGGTGCCCCGAGGGGGGCACAACCCACCAGGGCGCGCCAGGAGGCTTTGGCGCGCCCTGGTGGGTTGTGCCCACCTCGGGTGCCCCTCGGACCGCCTCTTTGATCTATAAATACCCCCAAAAAAACCAGAACCCTAGAGGAGTCGACAAAATATTCATCCAGCTGCCGCAGAGTCCAGAATCACCAAATCCAATCTAGACACCATCACAGAGGGGTTCACCACTTCCATTGGTGCCTCTCCGATGATGCGTGAGTAGTTCTTTGTCGACCTTCGGGTCCGTAGTTAGTAGCTAGATGGCTTCATCTCTCTCTCTTGATCCTCAATACAATGGTCTCTTGGAGATCCATATGATGTAACTCTTTTTGCGGTGTGTTTGTTGGGATCGATGAACTTCGAGTTTATGATCAGATCAATGTTTTTATATCCATGAAAGTATTTGAGTTTCTTTGATCTCTTTTATGCATGATCTCTTATAGCATCATATTTCTTCTCCTATATTTGGGTTTTGTTTGGCCAACTTGATCTATTTTTGTTGCAATGGGAAGAGGTGCCCGGTAGTGGGTTCAATCTTACGGTGCATGATCCCAGTGACAGAAAGGGAACAGACACATATGTATCGTTGCCACAAAGGATAAAAAGATGAGATCTATATCTACAACCATATAGATAAATGGATCTTGTCTACATCATGTCATCATTCTTATTGCATTACTCCGTTTTTCCATGAACTTAATACACTAGATGCATGCTGGATAGCGGTCGATGTGTGGAGTAATAGTAGTAGATGCAGGCAGGAGTCGATCTACTAATCTTGGACGTGATGCCCATGTAATGATCATTTCCTGGATATCGTCATAATTATGTGAAGTTCTATCCATTTCCCAACAGTAATTTGTTTACCCACCGTTTGCTATTTTTCTTGAGAGAAGCCACTAGTGAAACCTACGACCCCCGGGTCTTATTTCTCATATATTTGCCTTGTGATCTACCTTTCCTTTGCATTTTTATTCAGATCTATTAAACCAAAAATCCAAAAATACCTTGCTGCAATTTATTTCATTTGGTGTTCGATCTATCAATCTACTACAATTTACCTCATGTTCGTTTGCCTATCTTGAGGCGTCGTACCTCGGAAGGGATTGACAACCCCTTTAACACGTCGGGTTGCGTGGTGTTGTTATTTGTGTGCAGGTGCTGCTTACATTGTGTTGCTTGGTTCTCCTACTGGTTCGATACCTTGGTTTCATAATTGAGGGAAATACCTACCATTTTTGTGCTACATCATCCCTCCCTCTCCAGGGAAATACCGACGTAGTTCCAGCTACCATCAAGGAGAATTTCTGGCGTCGTTGCCGGGGAGCACCAAGTCAAGATAATCTCCCGTCAACGTGCTTTCTGGCGCCGTTGCCGGGGAGGATCTTCAACATAACCAGTTTGCTAATCACAAATCTCATCTCCTTGCAATTTACATTATTTGCCATTTGCCTCTCTTTTTCCTCTCCCCCACTTCACAAAAATTTGTCGTTTTATTCGCCTCTCTTTTTCCGTTTGCCATTTTCTTGCCGGATCTATTTTTGAGTGTAATCTTGTTGTGTTGTCATCATGACTCAAGAGAACATCAAGTTATGTGATTTCTCAAATACCAATAACAATGATTTTATTGACACTCCGCTTGCTCCTCCCGCCACTAGTGCAGAGACTTGTGATATTAATACTGCTTTGCTGAATCTTGTTATGAAAGACCAATTTTCTGGTACTACTAATGAGGATGCCGCGTCCCATCTTAATACCTTCGTGGAATTATGCGATATGCAAAAGAAAGAAGATGTGGACAATGATGTGGTCAAGATGAAATTATTTCCGTTCTCTTTGCATGATTCTGGAAAAATTTGGTTCTCTTCTTTGCCTCGCAATAGTATCGATTCTTGGAATAAGTGCAAAGATGCTTTTATCACTAAGTATTTTCCTCCCGCAAAAATTATTTCCCTTAGAACCCAGCTCATAAATTTCAAGCAACTTGAACATGAGCATGTTGCGCAATCTTGGGAAAGGATGAAAATGATGCTAAAGAATTGCCCAACTCATGGGTTAAACCTTTGGATGATCATACAAATTTGGTATGCAGGGTTGAATTTTGTTTCTCGTAATATTTTAGATTCTGCCACGGGTATTACTTTTATGGAAATTACTTTAGGTCAAGCCACCAAATTTCTTGACAATATCATGGCAAATTATTCACAATGGCATACCGAAAGGGCTCCTACTAGTAAAAAAGTTAATTCGGTTGAAGAAATTTCTTCTTTAAGTGAAATAGTTGATGCTCTTGTGAAATTGGTTGATAGTAGAAGTGCTCCTGTTGATATTAATGATATGCCTTTGTCTACTTTGATTGAGCAAAATAGTGATGCCATTGATGTGAATTTTATTTCTCGCAATAATTTCAACAACAATGCTTATAGAGGTAATTTTAATACTAGGCCTTTTCCTAGTAATTTCTCTAATAATTATGGTAATTCCTATGGAAATCAATCTTATAATAACAATAATAGGAACACCTCTGATCTTGAGAATAATATTAAAGAATTTATCAATACTCAAAAAGCTTTCAACACTTCCATAGAAGAAAAGTTGAATAAGATTGATGATTTGTTTAGAAGTGTTGATAGAATTGCTCATGATGTGGAAAATCTCAAGATGAAATTTTTTGTGCCTAAAGTAGATGAATCAATTAAAGCTCTTTATGTTTCTATGGATGAAAGTAAGAAAAGAAATGCTATGCTTAGAGCTAAAAGAGAATTTTTGGAAAAAGCTTTTTCTAGTGATTATTCTTGCAAAAGTGATGAAGATCTTAAAATGATTGGTGTTTCTTCTATTGATTCCTTGTTTAGTAAAGTTAAGAATGATGAAAAAGGGACTGGATAAGAGTCAACTTTAGGTAGAAGGCGTCCCAATATTTTGGAGGGTGAAAATCTTGTTCAGAAAATTGATGAAAGTGGGCTTGGAGAGGTCAAAACTTTAGCTAGTGATGCACCCACTATTTTGGATTACAAATTTTTTAATTATGATAGTTGCTCTTTGATTGATTGTATTTCTTTGTTGCAATCCATGATAAATTCACCCCATGATTATGAACAATATAAAGCATTTACTAAACATATTGTTGATGCTATGATAAAAGGTTTGGAAGAAAAGTGGGAATTAGAAGTATCAATTCCTAGAAAATTGTATGATGAATGGGAACCTACTATCGAAGTCAAGATTAAAAATTATGAGTGTTTTGCTTTGTGCGACTTGGGTGCTAGTGTTTCCACAATTCCGAAATCTTTATGTGATGTGCTTGGTCTTACCAATCTTGAAGAATGTTCTTTGAATTTACACTTGGCGAATTCTACTATTAAAAAGCCTATGGGAAGAATTAATGATGTTCTTAGTCTTGCAAATAGGAATTATGTGCCCATAGATTTTATCGTTCTTGATATTGATTGCAATCCGTCTTGTCCTATTATTCTTGGTAGACCGTTTTTACGCACTATCGGTGCCGTGATTGATATGAAAGAAGGCAATATTAAGTTCCAATTTCCTTTGAGGAAGGGCATGGAACACTTTCCTAGAACTAGAATTAAGCCACCTTATGAATCAATCATGAGGGCATCTTATGGATCTCGAACCAAAGATGACAAAACTTAGATCCTTGCTATATGCCTAGCTAAGAGCGTAAAACTATAATGCTTGTTGGGAGGCAACCCAATGAATACAATTTATTTTTGCTTTTTGCTTCATGTTCTTGAGTGTTAGCACAATTATGCTACTGTTATCATTGTGTTTTTATAATTAGTGTTTGTGTCAAGTAAAGCCTTTAGGATCTATCGCAATCTCGGGAATGGCGCTCCCACCCACCCACCCACCCCTAAACCCCGCTGCTGGCGATCCTCTCCCTCCTCCAGTGATTTGGTGATTGGCTCCGATCATCTTCTTCGGCGCTCTTTGATCTCCGCTCCTATACCCTTTGTGATGGGTTCCTCTTCTGGATCTACTCTTCGCTTGGATTTCTCCAAGGGTAGAGTTTTTGCTGATGAGATCTATAAGGCCTCGGGCCTCACAGTTCATCCCATGGAGAATTTGGGTTCATTCACCCTAGCGGTTTCATTCAGCAGGCATGATTTTCGCCTCACGAGGGATTCAGTGGCCGCAGCTCTTGAATCTGCATTGGGTGGCTCTGCCATAGATTTATTGGTCTCAACCATTGGTGGTAAGGTATTCAGTTTTAATGTTTCTTGCAAAGATGTGGGGTTTTACATTGTGGACACACGATCTTTCTCCCGCCCTCAATTTAAATGTTACTTTCATTTGTGGGGAAATGGGGGACCTAATTGGGTTCGTGAGTTCAAGATTTGGAAGAAGGAGTGTGATACAAAATGGATTTTAGTTAGCCCTTCCAAGCGTAGGGCTGCATTGGGTCTCTTAGCTATGCATAATCCTCCTGCCAAATCAGCTCTTAAATCTGGATCCTTTGTTCGCAAGAAGCTTTCTTTTACTACATTTCAAAATTACAATGTTTGCAAAGGCTATCATTATCATGCTTCGGCCGATTGCATTGCTGCCACTGAGGATGCGGGCTATCATATTCCTGACTCTGAGCGTGTGGTCATTCATCCTCCCCAGCCCATTGATCTACAATGTACTGTAGCTTCGCCTCCGATCATCTTTGGATCGGTGGACTTGTTGGTGATTCAACAGCGCCGTGATCTACGCGGCTATTCTCTAGTTTCCTTGGAACATACCTTGCATGGGTCACGTAGTCCTTCTTTGATTGCCCATGTTTGGCCCTCGGCTCCCAGGCCCATTACGCCCAGTAAGGATCTTCTAATTACTTCAAGTGGACCGGGTCCAGCTTGTTCGTCTGAGGATATTCCTGCATCTCAGGAGGTACAAGTTTCTTTTGAATCCATGATTTACAATATGGTTGAGAAAGTCTTGACTTACCCAAAGTGTTCAATATATGGTCATTTTGAAAAAATGCCCCCTCAATACCGTGTGTTCGACATGCTCATGTGTGGGCCATAGTAAGCGGGATTTTGCAAAGATTGCAACCGAACAGGGTTTATTTTGGAAACCAAAATATCAGCCGCCTCCTCCGGTCCCCAATACCGGTCTCCAGGCTGCCCCCACCACCTCTGTCAGGGCCGCCCCATCTAGTCTAATTACTTCTCCACCAAAAACCCCAGCATCCATCCCTCTGGCGACTCCTCCCCCTCCTGCGTCTCCTCCGGTCTCGGCATGCTTTGTTGATCCCATTGTGGTCTTCGCCATTGATCCTCTGTGGTACGTGCCTGCGGGTCACCATATTATTGATGGTGGTGCCAATCGCGTGCCTCGGACCTTCGTGTCACCGCCGTCCCCGATTGTGAAGCAGCATGAGCAGTTCATGTTGGCGGAAGTGATGCCTTTGCCGCTGCAAAATCAGGTGTTGGTCACTTGCGAGGCTGTGGTGGATTTCTTGGAGCATAGAGGAGTTCAGGTTCGCTTTGCTCAGCCTTGGGTTTGTGGTGTGGGCCTGTTTGAGCTGCGAGATGCTGGAGTTCGTTTTCCTCTTCTGCAGTTGCCGCCTCAACCACTAGGCAATGGCACTTTTGTTCGTTTACATAAGCATGATGAGGGTGTTGGTTTTAGGGGAGCACATGGCTTCCGTGATGGCTGCTTGATGTTTTTGGGTATCCCTCTTGATCTCCATAACACGGAGAATATCCGCACTGCTATCAACACTTTTGGGAAGTTTCAGCGTTGGGTAGAAGATGATCCTTATATGGTTAGATCGATTGTGTTTGCGTCTTCTCTATAGGATATCTTGGTCCCGAGGGATGTGGTTTTCACTGATTATGCTGCGCATGGTGGAGCAAAGGTTTCATGGACCGCACCTTGTTACATTTTAGGTGCCAACTTTGCTGACCAGATGCCCGAGGACGAAGATCCTATGCCAATTGATGGTAACCCTCATCCCTTGCCAGGAGCTCTGTTTCCAGACAATCATAACTTCGTTCTGCCTCCATATCTGGCGATTGGCTGGAATGATCTCCCGCCAATGCCTCCTCCAATGCCTAATCAGGTGGACCCGGACAACTAGGGACATGCTCACTGGGCGATGATGATGCTGATCTGCAAGGTGACCACAACCCGGAGGCTCAACCTGTACAAGACCAATAATCCATTGTCATTGAAAATTCGATGCAGTCTAAATCTGAAGTTCAGTTGGAGGAGCCTCCATGGCAGTTTTTTAATGTGAATGATTGGGCCATTGTGCCATACCAGCCACCTGCAATTCAGTTTGATAGAATTGTCATTGCCTCTGTCAAGCTCTCTTATGGGCCTGTCTTGCCACCTGAGATGGCCTGGAAACACACTTTTGAATCTCTTACGCAGTTCTGTCCAACGTATGATATCCCCCAACAGATGCCTCTAGTTGATTTGCATCCCATTGTGCTGTCTAAGAGGAGCTAGGCTTTTGCTTTTGATGATGTTCAAGTGCTCTGGCGGCTTCAGTGGAAGGAGGCCCAGGTGGCCAGCAAGCCCAGGCCCATTGCAAGAGCACTTTTCTCTGAACCTGTGATTTCAGACAGTTCTCTTTCTGAACCATCGATTGACAGTCAGGTTTCGCTTTCTGCACCTCAGGTTGCTCAGTCTGATGAGGTTTTCTTGTTCTCAGTTCAGTGTGACAGAAAGAAGGCACGCCGTCGCAAAACTCTAGCTCCAACTCCTATTGTGGACACTGAAGTTCGTCGATGCACTCATGGCTCAGTTAAGCGGGATGGTTTAGAGCCTGTTTTCCAGGAGCTTCAGTAGCAACCGAAGAAAAAGAAGCCTAAATGCAAGCCTCTCACTGCATCTCCGTCTGAAGATCTTCCAGGCACTGGTACTCCAAATGCAGGGCCATCTCCAACTCCTATCAGGCTGATTCAAGAGATTGGCCGTGATCTATAGATACCAGATGAGTAGCTTACTATGGATAAGATTATGGCTAATCCCAAGGATGACAAGGAGTCTGGTGGTGATGTTTAGTCTCTGTATGAGCTTTTGGGGTTGCCATGCCCTTAAGGTGGCAATGTCCTTTATTCTTTTCCTGCCGGCTTTTTATTATCCATGTAATAATTTAGGGTTGAAACCTTCTTGTTTGTTGGGTTTGAACTATCTAAAGTGCTACTGTGTAGTGCTCTTTTGCTACTTTCCAATCTATGGTTTATTATGAGTACTTATAATTGCAAGAATTGTAGTGTGCTGTGTTGGAATGTGAGAGGTCTTAACTCACCTGCTAGAAAATGTGCTGTTAAACAGAAAATTGAGGAGAGCCAATGTGTGGTAGCATGTTTCCAGGAAACCAAATGTGAAAACTTTGATATCAAAGAAATTAGGGCTTTCTGTCCCAAACATTTTGATACTTTTACTTTTGCACCATCTGTGGGTGCCTCTGGAGGGATTCTTGTGGTCTGGAATTCTGACGTGTTTTCTGGCTTGTTGGTGGAAGTGCATCCTTTTGCTGTGATTGTGCGTTTCACTTCAAAACGAAACAATGAACAGTGGTCTTTGGTGTCTGTTTATGGGCCTTGTCAGGGGGATGCTAGAGATAAATTTGTGTCCTGGTTATATAATCTTAATATCCCAATTGATGATAATTGGTTGGTCATTGGGGATTTTAATTTCATCAGATCCTCTGAAAACAGAAACTTTCCAGGAGGAGATATAAATGATATTTTTGTCCTTAATGCAGTCATTAGTCATCTGGGTCTGCTTGAGCTACCTCTTAAGGGGAGATCTTTTACATGGTCTAACATGCAGGATTCTCCTTTGTTGGAACAATTGGACTGGTTTTTTACTTCCACTAATTGGATTTCTATTTAACCTTTTACTGAGGCTCTTCCTTTAGCTAGGACTGCTTCAGATCATGTGCCATGTGTTGTGGTGATCAAAACCTCTATTCCAAAGTGCAAAATCTTTAGATTTGAGAATTTCTGGGTCCAAATGGAGGGATTCCTTGAGTGTGTGCAGAAATCTTGGAGCAAACCATCACATAAATCACACTCCTCTGCAATCATTGCTGATAAGCTCAAAACCCTCAGGCAAGACCTAAAGAGGTGGCAAGCTGGTCTATCTAAGATGAAGTTGCTCATTTCTAACTGTAACAAAGTTATTTTGTTGCTGGATAACTTGGAGGAGCTCAGATCTCTGTTTAGGCAGGAATTCAATTTCAGGAAAATTGTCAAACTGCATTTGGAAAAGTTCCTGCACTTGCAGTTTTTATACTGGAAGAAGAGATGTACTATCAGATACATCAAAATGGGAGAGGAAATAACCAAATTTTTTCATGCCATGGCTACAGAAAGATTTAGAAGAAATTCCATTTCTAGCTTGCAGCAGCGTGATGGTACAATTATCTCTGAACACTCTCAAATGGAAGGAATGATCTGGACTGCATTTAAAGGAAGGATGGGAGTTTCCAAGAGGTATTGTGATGGGTTTTGATTTGGCTGTTCTGCTTAAACATGTGTCTGGCCTAGAGGTTTTAACCAAGCCTTTTACTATAGAGGAAATGGACTTGGTCGTTAAACATATGCCCATTGATAAGGCCCCTGGACCAGATGATTTTAATGGTCTCTTCTTCAAAAAATCTTGGCACATTATTAAGCATGAATTCTATGCCTTGGCTCAGGATTTTTATGATGGTAAAGCTAAATTGGAAAATATCAATGGGTCATTCATTACTCTTATACCTAAGAAGCTCTCACCTGAAGTGGTTGGGGATTATAGGCCAATTTCTTTGACTGGTATGGGGGTTAAGTTCTTGTCCAAAATGGCTGCTAATAGATTCCAGGAGTTGATCATGATGTGCATTCATAAAAATCAATATGGTTTTATTAAGTCCAGGACCATTCAAGATTGTATTGGATGGACTTTAGAGTATCTGCACCAATGCCATTAGTGTAAAAGGCCCATATTGATTCTCAAGCTAGATTTTGAGAAGGCTTTTGACTCCATTGAGCATGAAGCTATCTTTGAGATTATTAAGCACAAAGGGTTCAATGTCAAATGGATTAGCTGGGTGAAAGAGCTTTTGGCATATGGGACTTCCTCAGTTCTTCTAAATGGTGTGCCTGGCAAGAATTTTGTCTGTAAAAAAGCTGTCAGGCAAGGTGATCCTGTCTCACCTCTTCTTTTTGTCCTGGCTGCTGACCTTTTGCAGTCAGTGGTTAATTATACGCATCACAGAGGAGAGCTTCATCTACCAATTCCTTGTCATGACAAGGACTACCCAATTGTGCAGTATGCTGATGACACCTTGATAGTTGTCCCAGCTGATAAAAAACAACCGCTGGCTCTTAAGAAAATGTTGATTGTTTTCTCTCAGTCAACTGGGCTTGATGTCAATTACCACAAATCTTTCATGGTCCCAATCAATGTTTCCCAGGAGGAAACTCAGAGGTTAGCCTCCATTTTTGGTTATCAAGTGGGAAAGATGCCTTTCACTTATCTAGGTTTACCTGTTGGAACTACCATACCTACAATGTCTGATTTACTGCCTTTGGTCACTTGCATGGAGAGGAGGATGACTGCTAGTTCATCTTTTCTAGCTCAGGGAAACATACTACAATACCTTAACTATGCTTTATCCTCCTTGCCAATCTTCTTTCTTTGTAGTTTGTTTATCCCTCCTGGTATTCCGAAGCAGCTGCAGAGAATTCAAAGGCAATGCTTGTGGAGAAAAAACAGTCAGGAACCTGCTCCATCTTTGGCTTCTTGGGATCTGATTTGTAGGCCCAAGAATAAAGGAGGGCTCCTTGATCTTGGTTTTCAAAATGTGGCTTTGCTACTGAAACATGTCAACAAGTTCCTCAACAAAGCTGATATCCCATGGGTCCAACTCATTTGGAATTCTTATTACCATGAGCTTGTACCTCAAGGAACTTCTCCATGTGGGTCTTTTTGGCGGAAGGATATTCTTAAACTACTGGATCAATTCAGAGAAACCACTTGGGTTAAGGTCAATGATGGTGACACTGCCCTTTTTTGGCAGGATAAATGGCAGGTTGGTGATTCTGGTTTGCCTTTGCAGCACAGGTTCCCAAGGTTGTTCTCCTATGCCAAAGATGCTCTGGTTTTAGTGAAGGATGGTTTTAGTACTCCAAATTTGCTATCTTGGTTTCATCTGCCTTTATCTGAGCAGGCCCATAATAACCTACAGATTCTGCAAAATCTGTTACAAAGTCATGAGAGGAACCCTGAATTAAAGGATGTTTGGTCCTGGCATAGGTCTGATAAACCCTATACTCCTAAGCAGTTATATATATATATCCAGGTTCATCAATCATACTTTCAACCCTCTCCTGACATGGATTTGGAAAAGCTGTTGCACCATGAAGATCAAGGTCTTTGCCCGGATGCTCATCATGGATCGCCTAAACACCAAGGATATGGTTGAAAGAATGCATTGGCATATTGATGATGGAATTAATTATGTGCTCTGCCCCACACACATCAGGGAAGATAGAGATCATCTCTTTTTTAATTGCAACTTCAGCCAGAGGGTCTGGAATTTCCTTCAGATTGATTGGGAGAAAGGCCGCCCACTTCATAATTGGGCAATGACAAGACAGAGGGATATGGCTACGCATGGCTAGAGCGATGGGCGTACCACTCTCCCCTTCACTTCATCACCACATCCCCACCATCTACACCAATTGAACGACGCGATCGAAGCCATCAACAAGACTCTCAGCAAGATACTTAAGTAGACCATGACAAGGAACAAGAGAGATTGGCATGACCGTCTCTTCGAGTCCTTATGGGCGTACTGTGTCATGGTCCGTACCCCAACATAGGCGACTCCGTTTTCTCTCTTTACGGGAGTGAGGCGGCCTACCACTGGAGGTCCAGCTACCCTCTTTGAGGGTGTCTATCCAAGATGAAATCATCGAACAGGTACAACTGCGGTTTTAGGAGCTTGACACCCTTGAAGAGGGGCGGCTTCATGCCCTACAGAACCTGGAGCTTTACCGACAGAATATGGTGAGAGCTTACGATAGGCTCGTCAAGCAACACGTTTTTTGAAAAGGTGAGTTGGTCCTCGTGCTCAGGCGGCCCATCGTCGTGACGCATAGGACAAAGAGCAAGTTCGAGCCAAAGTGGGAAGGACCATACGTTATCCAACAAGTCTACGATGGGGGAGCATATCAGCTCGTCGATTCCCAGGGAGTCCGCCTATGCCCCCAATCAACGGAAGGTTCCTCCAAAAAAATCTTTCTTAAAATTTTGCCTCTATTGTTGCCTTTTGGATATTCATTGGGGAATTTTTTTTTCATGGGCTATCAGATCCATGATGCATTCTCCCTTGCATTTCGTGGATATATCTAGTTTTCCTCAATTTTTATGGACCAAGTCCGACAAAAAATGGCTTTCCCCTAAGACACCATGTTGTTGATTGAAGTTTTGGCTGCTCTAGGACTTGTTGGAGGGCGGCACAATGTGTCAAGTTGCAGGTGGAGCGGCTTTTACACCCGCAATGCACGACATGTATTAGGTGTATGCTTCCAGAGGCAGCGGAGATGATTACTTGGGCACTTCTGAGTATTGAGACCGGCGCTCTTCATGTTTCCCGGCATGCCTCGTGTTCACAGAGGCCCGCACTCCAGGGAAGACTATAGGAAAAGATCATGGAGGGCTGCCTGACCCAATACAAATTGGTTTGGTGCGTAGTCACATGGAAACCCTGGTGTGCGCCACCAGAAGCCCCAGAATAAAGTGCTAAAGGGTTTTTCCTAGTCCACAAAGGTGAACAGTTGCCTTCCAAGTTCTCAAGGTGGGTCCCGAAGAAATCCAGGAAAAAGAGTCCTCAAGAAGTTCGAGCCAAATGTCAAAGCAAGTCCATGAAGTCTGCGGCCAGTCAATCATGTGCGTGAGCAATCAAGACGAAATTCCAGAAGTCCAAGAAGAAAATTCAAGAAAAAATCCGAACAGTCCAAGAAGCAATCAAGCGGTCCCAAGCAGTAAGGAACCCACTGGAAGGAAGGCGGGAGGTAATTGTTCACCACCCCTCAATATGCATGAAGAAAAATCGCCAAGCCATTGTCCCAAAACCATTTACCCTAAACTTGTCACACACAAGTCCCTGGGTTCATGGGGCGTGTGCAGTGGGCATGTCGAGCTGTGGGGCTCTCAATATGATGATGGGCTAGAGTATGAATTTCTGTTGCCTCTCGGAAGCATCCCGAAACACGGCTTCTCCGTACACATACACTGAAGCTATTTAAGTTGTTGAGTTGCAATCGTCAAGGTCTTTCAACGGTTCCCAATGGCAAGTCCATCGGTAGCCTTCTCGGATTTCATGCCTATAGCTGGTGTATAACAGGAAAGCCAACATAAAAAACTTTTTTGCTTTGTTTTGTTTGGTGCTTCTTTTTGTGTCTCTCCAATATCTTTGCAGCCATGGTGAGACCCTTCATGATGTCGTGGGACACATCCCAGCGTCAAACATCTACATCAACCTACAACATTCATTTGGGGTGCAGCAATACCGATGCATCCATGACAACACCGGCGACACCCCGGCAACCAATCTTCTACACCGACATGCACAATGGGCGCTGGAAGGTGACATCTATGCACTCGTGAAGGTGGCGTCGATTTGTCTCCGCAGGTCCGTCTCCAATACCAATGAAGCATGGGGGCAACGTCAACCCCTCAATCATTCGTAAGGCTGATGGCATCCCAGCGCACCACCAGAATTGTCACACCATGGATGGTGTGGCAATTCGCTCAACAAACAGGAGCTATCGACGGTCTACCGATGCCTCGCCTACATCAAGATAAGGAGATCTTGGGAGCAGTGCAACGCGCCAGTGCGGCCAGCGTGAATCTGTGAAACCCTCCAATCAAGTCGGCTAGCGCCATAGCAGTTAGACGGTCGCGGTGAGATTGGTAAATTTTTTGTTTTTGTTTTCAGGACAAGGCATGATATTTCGCCATAGAACGAAGACGAGATAGGGTTGCCTTGTTGACCGGCATCGTGCAGGTTATATAATCCAACGAGCTCTCTAATGAACACGTGTGGATGAACATACCTACACTAAGACACATTGTTACCAATCAATCATCTTCGGAATGGCGCACACATTGTCACGTCCGAACTGGCTCTTCAAGCTGCATATGAATCATGCACCAAGAAGAGAGAAAACAAATTATTCACTTAGTCAAGTTCGACTTGCTCCACACTCAAACCTGACTCGGTGAGGGGTCATTTGTTCGATGAGTTTTTCTGCATTATTGCATAAAATAACTTTTACCTTTTTTTATGAGTTTTGATGCAGGCTATATCCATGCAAAGGGAAGTTAAAATACAAAGACAAGAAAAATTAGCATGGCAAGTTGCGCACGTACTTGCACATGCACATGCATAAGTTATGGTGCAACGCATATGTGTGCATGCATGTACTCAGCCACATACACGGTGCTAGCTTATATAGATACGTACTTATGTATTTGTATACCGGCAAGCTCGCGTATGTACACATACCCGAATACCCGATGTACCTAGCTAATCATGCGTAAATGTACGTGTTTTTCTTTTGATGTTTAAATAGACAGGTAGTTGGACTCGCTACTATGCCGGTACCTGGCACGTACAAGGTCAGCTGCGTTACAGTGCATACGTATAGGGTGGCTAGTAGGATTGCCCGCTTCGGATGGATTTGATTTCCATGCATATACCTGGAAGAAGCAAGAAGCTAGCGTACTCTTGCACGACACGACTTGTATCAAAAGGAAAGGTGACCGCAAAAGCAAATTTAAAGATGCCAACTCGCCGAGCAAGAGCCCACATACAGCTAATCGGATGAGATTGCCTCTGAGATATTTATACATGTTGCCTTGTATAATCAGCCAACCACCTATATAAAGGCACGAGGTCACGCCCTGAAGGGGAGGCTGAGGCACAAAGCATCAGGAGAAGAGAAGCCACATAGTGGATGCGCCTGCGGCAGCGGTGGCACGCAAGGCAGCAAAGATGCGGCGATGACGGCAACGACGACGCAGAGGCACACACTCGATGGCAGCGATAAGCGCGTCTGTAATGAATTGCCTCTGACTGGAGTCTGACTGCCCACAAGCAAACCGGCGCCTGCCGGGATGGAGAACAGGGAGCAGAGCAAGCCCCGCTAATTTATTGGACTTCTTGTCTTCCATCTAACAGGTGTAACAGCATTCCAAGGAGGCACCCATGCAACAAAGCCACACATCTCAGGCACCCAACAAATACCACGGCCAAGAGGAGACGCGCCGCAAGGGCAGCGTCCAGGAGACGGATGATAACCAGTCCGGAGGAGACACCTAGGCGGTGACGACGACACGTACGGGCAGGACGCACCCGTGGCCTAACCAAAGGACGTGAAGGTTTGGTGCGAGATGTTGTTGCCGCCCTCTCTCTCGCTTTGGCACTCGCCTTGCACTCGAGGAAGAAGAGGACTAGAGGAGGAAGAAGGACACACAGACACAAGGACTTTCCCAGCGCACGAACGCGTCTCGAGCACGTATTCGATTTTCTTTAAGCACAATACTCAACACCCGGCTACATGGCTTACAACACAACTCTCAGTTTCAACCATCACGCGATCTACGGGATTTATACCCGGGCTGGCGCATGCACACACTCAGCCCACCCCGCCCCACGCGCATGACCTGCATGCCCGGCCGCATGCACCCACGACGCGCTCACCACGGCCGCTTCCAACACATTGCTAACCACCTAGCTAGATCACATGGCTGTACCACTATGCCCCACACACACCCTCTGGCACGCACACACACACCCGAGCCCGCCACGGTCGGACCCGACGCGGCCACCACACGCAAGCACGCGCATCGCGCCTGACCCGTCCGAGCCGTGGCTTATTTGCCCAACACTTCACCTCCTAAGCCACGGCGTTGCCGCACGACCTGCCGATACGAGCCCTGCCTCGTCGGCGTCGTCTCGGCGCCATGGACTCCTCCGCTGCGTCTCCAGCACAAGCGCCTCCACGGTTGTCATGCCGAGCTGCCACGACCTCTGCGCCACCACGCAGGTCCTTCGCGACCTCCTCGTCTCCGCGACCGCCGTGCCCTTTGCGCGCACTCCCCACGTCCCTGCGCTCCCGGCCCGCGCTCCCGCCGCGCACGTACGCGATCTGCGCAATCAGGTCCAGCGCCTTGACGCAGTCCACTCCTGCGGTCCCGACGCGTCCAGTGCGCACCCATAACACACACCGGTCGCGCCTGGCTCGCCGCCGCGGCTTATTCGCCACGCTCCGCACGCCTCCAGCTCGCGCCATGATCGCGCTCCGACGCGATCAACGCGGCCGATCCGGCGTGTCCAGGAGCTCAGTCTTCTCTCCGCCGAGCCACGCCGCGCCACCGCAGCCTCTGTGCAACCATGCAGTACCTTCGCAATTTTCTCGCCGTGCCGCCGAGGCCTCCACGCTCGTCGCACATATGACGTCACAACGCGCCGCCTCAGTGTCCGCCACCGGCTCACCGCTTGCTGCCTCTGTGTCTGCCACGACGGCCGCAATGCCGCGCATCTCCTCAGGTCGACACACAGCCTAGAGCTCCATTGCGCAGCTGCCGGCGAACGCTGCCGTCACCGGCACGCCTCTGGCACGCCGAACCACGCCAAGACGAACTAGCTCTTGATACCAAATGTTGTTGCCGCCCTCTCTCTCGCCTTGGCACTCGCCTTGCACTCGAGGAAGAAGAGGACTAGAGGAGGAAGAAGGACACACAGACACAAGGACTTTCCCAGCGCATGAACGCCCCTTGAGCACGTACTCGATTTTCTTTGAGCACAAAACTCAACACCCGGCTATATGGCTTACAACACAACTCTCAGTTTCAACCATCACACGGTCTACGGGATTTATACCCGGGCTGGCGCATGCACACACTCAGCCCACCCCGCCCCACGGGCACGACCTGCATGCCCGGCCGCATGCACCCACGACGCGCTCACCGCGGCCACTTCCAACGCATTGCTAACCACCTAGCTAGATCACATGGTTGTACCACTACGCCACACACACACCCTCGGGCACGCACACACACACACACACACCCGAGCCCGCCACGGTCGGACCTGACGTGGCCACCACACGCAAGCACTTGCACCGCTCCTGACCCGTCCGAGCCGTGGCTTATTTGCCCAACACGAGACGCTCGCGGCAGCACCGTGCCGGAGGTGTCGCCGACCGCACCGGTATGCATGGAAGTTGAAATGCGCCCGTGACAGTAGTGACGCGGCCACCATGTTGGCGGTGGCGGCAGCACGTTGCCGATGATCCAACGTTTCCCACGACGAGCAAGTGCCCGACAAGACGAAGAACGAGGAGAAAGCGTCGCTGACTAGTTTCTTTTGCTACCCATATCCTTCATCTATCTTGTGTTACAGGAGGTAAGCAATAGAGGAGAGAAACGAGAGAAGACGAAGGCCAGCCGGGCGAGACGTGCCCACGGCGGCGACGTGTACGGCGACCAGGCATCCACCACATCCAGCCATCA
Source organism: Triticum urartu (assembly GCF_003073215.2). NCBI lineage: Eukaryota > Viridiplantae > Streptophyta > Magnoliopsida > Poales > Poaceae > Triticum > Triticum urartu. Next base: position 252,334,103 of record NC_053024.1, on the reverse strand, counting down.
TGCACTCAACAAATACCACAGCGGAGGTAGAAGTGATGGAGAGCAAGCACCGGCTGGGTTGAAGACGAGGTCGCCATGTACCCGGTGGCAACGGACGGCGAGTCGAGACCTCATGTATGTACCAGAAGACGCGGCATGGCGGCAACGTCGAGAACAACATGAAGGTCGCGCCCACGGCGGCGGCACGCTCGCTAGGCAACAGCGGCAGTGCATGCGCCAAGAAGGATCCGCGGAGGCCCGATACATACATCTATATCTCTTTTGTGTATGCAGGGAGCAAGCACACATCTCACACAGCCGCCTGCAACACCCAGCAAGACTCACGGACGGAGAACCTCACGCAAGAACACAACTTGCGAGGGAGACAGAAGGCATGCAACGCACCAAGAAGAGCACCTCGCTTAGGCGACAAGAGAAGGATCCCGCGCCCCTGGTGGCAGCGTCGAGGAGATCAGAGGGCACGCCCATGCAGCGGCACGTGCGCCAAGGGAACACGGCGACGACACCCTCACACAGAAGCAGAGCAGTGGCGGGTAGATGAACACGCCCATGGGAGGATTTCCGGCGATGCAATAATCTTGTTCTTGTTCTATGTGTGTAGGTCATCACACACCTAGATGCAGCGGACGAAGTAGTGACCGATGTGGCGCTCTCACACATGGGCGCACACTCACCCGTGGACGCACATAGCAAGGAGGAGGCGTTGAGCCTGCTGGGAGGCCTACCGCGATCTACTTCGTCAAGCCGACGCCATGGAGGACGGAGGCGTGCAGCTCGCCTGGACGATGCCCTCGACTTCATCATGAAGCCGGCGCCATCGAGGATGGTGGCATGGAGCTCGTCAAGACGACGCCCATCACCAACATCATCAACCCGGTGCTGCGGAGGATCGTGGCGTGAAGCTCACGGGGATGCTGCCGTGTGCCGCGGAGGATGGCAACTCGAAGTTTGCTAGGACGACACTCGTTGTCTTCTTCATCAAACTAGTGTTATGGAGGACGGATGCCTGGAGCTAGCGAGGATGCCACCACCGTGCCATGATGGATGGCGACACCGAGTTCGCTAGGACAACGTCCATTGCCAGCATCATCAAGCTGGTGCCGCGATGGATGGAGGCGTGGAGGTCGCGGGACGACACCACCACGTCTACCTCATCAAGACGGAGCCCGTGACCTAGATCCCATGAAGATGACACGTGCCCCTGGTGCTGCCCACAACACGGAGCCCGCGATATGAAGTAGATGGTGTTACGCGATGACACATCTTCACCGACCCTTACCACGATCCCTGCGATGTGTTTTCTTTGTCTTGGCGGACCATCGAATATGGCGTCTAGCTGATACGAGGTGCACTCTTCATGGCGTACAGGTCTCGGCGTACAGACAGTGTGCTCCTTGTCTTAGCAGACCACCGAATACGACGTCTAGCTAGGACGGGGCATCAACCACGCCCTTCCATGATGTCATGTTTCTTCGGCACCGTGATGCTTTGCCCTTGTCTTGGTGGACCACCGAATACGGCATCCAGACGAGACGAGGTGCACCCTTCATTGCATCAGGTCTCGTTTGTCGTATGGGTGGTGTGATCCTTGTCTTAGCAGACCATCGAATATGGTGTCTAGCTGAGACGAGGCATCAACCACACCCCTCCATGATGTCACTTTTCTCCGGCCTTGTGGCATGATCCTTGTTTTGGCAGACCACCAAATACGGAGTCTAGCCAAGACGAGGCATGCACCATGTCCCTCTAAGACGTTACCTCTCACGGCCTCGTGAGGCGGAGTCTTTGTCTCCGCAGACTGCCGTAACCTCGGCGTCTAGTCGAGACGAGACGCCAATGTAACACCCCGGATGTAACTTTCCCAATTTGTACTCCAACTCTTGCCGTTTCCGGCGTTAAGTTAATTTATTTTCTCGGGTTCGGGTCCTTGTATCCGTGTGTTGTTGTCTTTGTCATGCATCTCATATCATGTCATCATGTGCATTGCATTTGCATACGTGTTCGTCTCATGCATTCAAGCATTTTCCCCGTTGTCCGTTTTGCATTCCGGCGCTTCGTTCTCCTCCGGTGGTCAATTATAGCTTTCTTTCGTGTGTGGGGATTAAACATTTCCGGATTGGACCGAGACTTGCCAAGCGGCCTTGGTTTACTACCGGTAGACCGCGTGTCAAGTTTCGTACCATTTGGACTTCGTTTGATACTCCAACGGTTAACCGAGGGACCGAAAAGGCCTCGTGTGTGTTGCAGCCCAACACCCCTCCAATTTGGCCCAAACCCCACCTAACTCTGCTCCATCATCTAGAGCGTTCGATCACGATCGCGTGGCCCAAAACCGCACCTCATTTGGACTCTCGTAGCTCCCTCTATGCCTATTTAAAGACCCCTCCATTTTCTTCTTCTTCTTCCCCCCGAAACCCTAGATCTCATCATCGCGCCCGCCGGACATTTTTCCCTGCCGACGGACGTGTCCGCCCCGCCGCCTCCAGCCACCCACGCCCCGCCACGTGGCACCCGGCCACCGCCGCCGCTGCGGCCCGCCCAGGCCCGAGGCGGGCCCTCTCCCGCGCCTCACCGGGCCGCCCCACGCGCCGCCGCCCTTCGCCTCGCCCGCCGCGTGCGCCGGCCGCCGCCGCCCCGCCCGCCGTCCGCCGCCGCCGCCCCGCCCGCCGTCCGCCACCGCCGCCTCGCCCGCGGGTCCCCGCCGCCGCCGGGCAGCGCGCCGCCCTGAGCCGGCCAGCTCCTCTGCCTCCTCCCGGCCTCGCCTCCCGTACGGATCCGGCCGCCCCCGGCCATCTTTTCCCTCTCTGACGAACTCCGGCGAAGACTCCGGCGAGGGAACCGGACGACCTCGTTTTGCATGCAGATCTGAGATCCGTGAACAGTAAACCCTAGAGGTTGATTTTTTGTCTAAGTCCCGAAATTGCAGATCCATGTGCCCTTTTTCCTAGCCCCGTAACTTTGCATCCGTAGCTCCGATTCATGCATATAGCATATCAAAATGTTCATCTTAGAGAGTTCATCATTTCATTCATATCATCATTTTCATTTGATTTCATCTTGATGCCCGAAATGCTGTTAGAAGAGGGCTACTTGAGTTAATTGTCAGATCTGCTACTCCATTTAGGTTTGTCATTTTTGCCATGATTAATGTGTGCATGATATGCCCTGATGCTCTACATGTGTTTTGTTAAGGGTTTTGTCATCTTTTCAGAGGTGCAACCCATGTATTTTTGTGATGTGTGTGGTGACTTGTGCAAGCTTGCAAAGTGGTGCACTTGCTAATTCTGTTTTCAAGGACTTAGTAATTTCACTAAGTCCTGGAGCTGTTTACCTCATGATGCCATATGTTCATGTTGTTTCCTAGTGATCCGTGCCTCTTTTGAGGATGATCAGTAAGGATGTTTTGTTAATATTGTAGTACTCTATGCATCCATATCTTTGTTTGCAATTATGGGGCACCCTAGCTTGAGTCAACCGAGCTCTACTTTTGCTACTTTGTGAATCTGGGCAGATTGTCAACTTGTTTGTGATTTTGCCGATGATGTTGTAGTTGATCCGTGCATGCTATTTATTGTTCTTGTCATGTCTAGCTTGCATTTTGTGCCTTCTTGATGGGTGTATGCTTGTCTTTCCATGACTTGCACCGTAGTGAGTGCATCGAGCTCGCAAACATGCCTACTTGAGTTATATTTCAGCATGTGCCAGTTTTCACTAAGTCTGAAAACTGATTATGTTTTTGCCATGTTCACATGCTTGCAATTGTATTTTCTGATCCCTTTTGGCTCAAGGTCACTAAGGGATTTTTGTTAAGCTCTTTGAGTAGCTCCATGCTATGCTTTACTTTGCCATGTTCAGGTCCTGTAGCATGTAGTTTTGGTGCTCCGAAGAGTGCTACCTGATCTGAAATTCCAGACAAGTGTTAATTTCACTAAGTCTGAAATATGTTTGTCATATGCATTTTTGCCATGCTTGTTTGAACCTGTTAATGGATGATTTGGCCGTAGCTCAGTGCTAGAATTTTGTTAAGCATCTTGTGTGCATCCCTGCCATGTATTTTGTTGTCATGTTTGAGTGCTGTAGCATGTTCATCTCATTGCATTTAGATGGCTACTTGCTATAAATCGCAGACCGGTGTCATTTTTGAATCGCTTGCCATTTCCAAACCGTAACTCCGATTCTGGTGTTCTTTATATCGTTTTCAAGCGTTTTCATCTCATCTTTCCAGTGTCACACTTGGATTTCCAAGTTGAGTCCAGGTTCATGCATTTCCTGTCATATCTTGCATTTCGCATCCCGCATCGCATCCCGCATAGCATACCATCTTTGCATTGCGTTGTTTGAGTTTGCACGTGGTTGATTGTATCCTTGTTGCTTGTTTGTCTTGTTTGGGTAGAGCCGGGGGACGAGTTCGCTAACGAGGAGCCCGTTGAGTTTGTTTTCGAGGATCCAGTCAACTCTGACAACTGTGCAGGCAAGATGATCATACTCTCGAAATCACTACTATCTTTGCTATGCTAGTTTGCTCGCTCTTTTGCTATGCCATTGCTACGATGCCTACCACTTGCTTTCAAGCCTCCCAAATTGCCATGTCAAACCTCTAACCCACCATGTCCTAGCAAACCGTTGATTGGCTATGTTACCGCTTTGCTCAGCCCCTCTTATAGCGTTGCTAGTTGCAGGTGAAGATTGGAGCCCGTTCCTTGTCGGAACATTTATTTACTTGTTGGGATATCGTTATATTGCTATGTTATCTTAATGCTTCTATACACTTGGTAAAGGGTGGAAGGCTCGGCCTCTCGCCTAGTGTTTTGTTCCACTCTTGCCGCCCTAGTTTCCGTCATATCGGTGTTATGTTCCCGGATTTTGCGTTCCTTACGCGGTTGGGTTATAATGGGAACCCCTTGATAGTTCGCCTTGATTAAAGCTTTTCCAGCAATGCCCAACATTGGTTTTACCATTTGCCACCTAGCCTTTTCTTTCCCTTGGGTTCTGCAGACTCAAGGGTCATCTTATTTTAACCCCCCTGGGCCAGTGCTCCTCTGAGTGTTGGTCCACCTGTCAGCTACCGGTGGCCACCAGGGGCAACTCTGGGCTGGCCTACCCGTACCTAGGATAATCTGAGTGTGCCCTGAGAAAGAGATATGTGCAGCTCCTATCAGGATTTGTCGGCACATTCGGGCGGTGTTGCTGGTCTTGTTTTAACCTGTCGAAGTGTCTTGAATTACCGAGACACCGAGTCTGACCGGAACGTCTTGGGAGGAGTTCTATTCCTTCATTGACCGTGAGAGCTTGTCATGGGCTAAGTTGGGACTCCCATGCAGGGATTTGAACTTTCGAGGCAGATGGGAATTTATTAATGTCCGGTTGTAGATAACTTGAACCTTAATTAATTAAAATGAATCAACTGAGTGTGTAACCGTGATGGCATCCTCTCGGCAGAGTCTGGGAAGTGGACACGGTGTTGGAGTAATGGTTGCACAGGTTGCTCTCTAGTTTCTCGCTCGCGCTTTGCCTCCTCTTCTCGCTCTCTTTTGTGAATAAGTTAGCCACCATACTTGCTAGTCGCTTGCTGCAGCTCCACATAATTACCTTGCCATACCTATAAGCTTAAATAGTCTTGATCGTGAGGGTGCGAGATTGTTGAGTCCCTGTGGCTCACAGTTTACTATTACACCAGATGCAGGGCCTGATGATTCCGCTCCAGGAGACGCGTATGAGCTCAAGTGGGTGTTCGACGAAGACTCTCAACGTTACTATGTTTCCTTTCCCGATGATCAGTAGTGGTGCCCAGTTGGGGGTGAACGGGACCGTTGTCGCATGTTAGGTTCTCTTTTATTTTGGCACCGTAGTCGGGCCATGAGTGTTTGGATGATGTAATGTTATTTATGTACTTGATTGACGTGGCGAGTGTAAGCCAACTATGTTATCTCCCCTTTATTATTCATATTACATGGGATGTTGTGAAGATTGCCTAACTTGCGACATATGCCTTCAATGCGATTATGCCTCTAAGTCGTGCCTCGACACGTGGGAGATATAGTCGCATCGAGGGTGTTACAGCCAACCACATCGGCCATGCCGATGCGAGTGTGCGTTAGTTTTACACTGACAACAGTCTCCACAGAAGAATACTCACGCGAGGCGAACCCCTTGCATACCTCGACCAAGCCTCTACATAGTCAAGAAGTCCGAGCCAAGCAGGATCCATGCTCCCCCAACACCGACTACATCAACGCTGTCAAGACCGACGAGGCGCGACGGCGAGGGCGGACGTGTCTAGCACAAAGCCATGTTTTAAGCGGCATGCGTACCGACGAGGACACGGGCTTTGCTGTTGCCCACACCTACACCCATCATCATCGTACGCATGGAGAATGTGAAGCAAAGACGATGAATACGACCACACAGCTTAATCGGAGGTATCTCGTGGAGCAACCCGCGGGATTAATTAATCAGGAGCCTTCCGAGGCCCCGAGAACCAGGGGACCACGCAACGCTAGTCAGGCAGGCCGCGCTAGTAGGCCACGGACCGCATATCGGGAATTGTATTTGTTATCCTTGAGATTAATAAAATACTGTTCCCATCTCTTTGTTTTCTTTGTGTACGATGGTACACTGGCACGCCCACATTTTCTTTTCCCTGGCGCATGAGAGAAATCAAACTCCTTATCTTCCCTTCTCACGGAGTGCGTTTAAGATTTTTCTTGTGTCAAACAATGTAATTATCTGTTAAATATATGATGATAATAACAATAATATATAATAACATATAAAATAATATAAATATATATAATATAGTTAGAAGGGAAACATAAGCTGGACTTGGCGTTCCTATTCTTATATAGAAATATAGAATAGACCTTTGCGTTTTCTTCAAAAATATACATAAGTTGGGCTGCGGATGTTTAAGAGAAAATAAAACCTAGGATGGGAGAGCCATAGGCCGGTCGATACATGACTGCCCTCAAATAAATTACAAACCGGCATGCCGTGGGTTGCGCATGTTAAAAGGGAAGCCTAGACTGGGCAGCCCACAACCCAGCTGATACTTGCTGGCCCATTGATAATAAATGATACCTGCCAGCTCCCAGATGACTAGTTTCGTTGTAAATTAATCTCCTTTAGTAACTACATTGACAAACCCATGAGCCCCAACGTCAGCATAGCATTAGGAGGAAGTATTTTTTTCAATGAGGCACTTGCTTGCGTATGGCCATGGACATGGTGGGTCCCGACTGTCCTCCTCTCCACATACAGTCCTCTTGAAATTCCTCTTGTTTCTTGAGTATGTCACAACGGCAGAAAACGGTGCCGCGGCAAGCGCACAAAGGCGGAGGATAACGTTCAGGCCCCGGATGAGAATGCACGGGAGACGGGAAAGACGTCCTACAGTAGTGGTAGATGTCGTGCCTAATTTCTAGTGATAGTTGCTACCTCTTGAGCACTGCGTTGGTTTTCCCTTGAAGAGGAAAGGGTGATGCAGTAAAGTAGCATAAGTATTTCTCTCAGTTTTTGAGAACCAAGGTATCAATCCAGTAAAAGATCACGCTCGAGTCCCACGCACCTACACAAACAAATAAGAACCTCGCAACCAACGCGATAAAGGGGTTGTCAATCCCTTCACGGTCACTTACGAGAGTGAGATCTGATAGATATGATAAGATAGTATTTTTGGTATTTTTATGATAAAGAGAAATAAAGATGCAAAGTAAAATAAATGGCAATAGAAATAGCTAACTGTTGGAAGATTAATATGATGGAAGATAGACCCGGGGGCCATAGGTTTCACTAGTGGCTTCTCTCAAGAGCATAAGTATTACGGTGGGTAAACAAATTACTGTCGAGCAATTGATAGAATCGAGCATAGTTATGAGAATATCTAGGTATAATCATGTATATAGGCATCACGTCCGTGACAAGTAGACTGAAACGATTCTGCATCTACTACTATTACTCCACACATCAACCGCTATCCAGCATGCATCTAGAGTATTAATTTCATAAGAGCAGAGTAATGTTTTAAGTAAGATGACATGATGTAGAGGGATAAACTCATGCAATATGATATAAACCCCATCTTTTTACCCTCGATGGCAACAATACAATACGTGTCGTTTCCCTTTCTTTCACTGGGATCGAGCGCCGCAAGATTGAACCCAAAGCTAAGCACTTCTCCCATTGCAAGAAAGATCAATCTAGTAGGCCAAACCAAACTGATAATTCGAAGAGACTTGCCAAGATAACCAATCATACATAAAAGATTTCAGAGAAGAATCAAATATTGTTCATAGATAATCTTGATCTTAAACCCACAATTTATTGGATCTCGACAAACACACCGCAAAAAGAGTTACATCAAATAGATCTCCAAGAAGATCAAGGAGAACATTGTATTGAGATCCAAAGAGAGAGAAGAAGCCATCTATCTAATAACTATGGACCCGAAGGTCTGTGGTAAACTACTCACACATCATCGCAGAGGCTATGGTGCTGATGTAGAAGCCCTCCGTGATCGATTCCCCCTTCGGCTGAGCTCGAAAAAGGCCCCAAGATGGGATCTCTTGGGTACAGAAGGTTGCGGCAGTGGAAATAGAGTTTTGTGGTGCTCCTGGATGTTTTCGGGGTATATGGACATATATAGGAGGAAGAAGTAGGTCGGCGGAGCCACGAGGGGCCCACGAGGGTGGGGGCGCGCCTCCCTACCTCGTGGCCTCCTTGTTGATTTCTTCACATCCACTCCAAGTCCTCTGGATCACGTTTGCTCCAAAAATAACTCTCCTGATGGTTTCATTCCGTTTGATTCCATTTGATATTCCTTTTCTGCGAAACACTAAAATAGGTAAAAACAACAATTTGCACTGGGCCTTGGGTTAGTAGGTTAGTCCCAAAAATAATATAAAAGTGTATAAATAAGCCCATTAACATCCAAAAAAGATAATAAAATAGCATGGAACAATAAAAAATTATAGATACGTTGGAGACGTATCAGCTTGCCTCCCCGCCTTGACCATTGGATCCCGCCATGGAGGATCCCACCATGGATAATCCCTTAGAGTATTCTAATAAATTTCCAATCATGGAGCAAAAACTATATGGCCAAAAGATATAAGTGAAGCACATAGAGTATTCTAATAAATTTCCAATCATGAGACTCTCTCTCAAAAGTTGTGTACAACAAGGATGATTGTGGTAAACTAAAAAGCAAAGACTCAAATCATACAAGACGCTCCAAGCAAAACACATATCATGTGGTGAATAAAAATATAGCTCCAAGTAAAGTTACCGATAGACGAAGACTAAAGAGGGGATGCCTTCCAGGGCATCCCACTTTTTGGTGTCCTTGAATTTTACCTTGGGGTTCCATGGGAATACCCAAGCTTAGGCTCTTGCCACTCCTTGTTCCATAATCCATCAAATCTTTACCTAAAACTTGAAAACTTCACAACACAAAACTTAAATAGAAAATCTCGTGAGCTCCATTAGCGAAAAAAAACAAAACACCACTCCAAGGTACTGTAATGAACTCATTCTTGATTTATATTGGTGTTAAAACTACTGTATTCCAACTTATCTATGGTTTATAAAATCTTCTACTAGCCATAGATTCATCAAAATAAGTAAACAACACACGAAAAAACAGAATCTGTCAAAAACACAACAGTCTGTAGTAATCTGTAGCTAAAGAAAAATTCTGGAACCCCAAAAATTCTAAAATAAATTGCTGGACGTGAGGAATTTATAGATTAATCATCTTCAAAAGGAATTAACTAAATATCACTTTCCAAATAAAAATGTCAGCAATTCTCGTGAGCGCTAAAGTTTCTGTTTTTTACAGCAAGATCAAAAAGACTTTCCCCAAGTCTTCCCAACGGTTCTACTTGTCACAAACACTAATTAACACAAAAACACAACCAAAACAGAGGCTAGATAAATTATTTATTACTAAACAGGAGAAAAAAGCAAGGAATAAAAATAAAATTGGGTTGCCTCCCAACAAGCGCTATCGTTTAACGCCCCTAGCTAGGCATAAAAGCGAAGATAGATCTAGGTATTGCCATCTTTGGTAGGCAATCCATAAGTGGCTTTTATAATAGATTCATATGGTAATTTAATTTTCTTTCTAGGAAAGTGTTCCATGCCTTTCCTTAACAGAAATTGGAATCTAATATTCCCTTCCTTCATATCAATAATTGCACCAATCGTTCTAAGGAAAGGTCTACCAAGAATAATAGGACATGAAGGATTGCAATCTATATCAATAACAATGAAATCTACGGGCACATAATTCCTATTTGCAACAATAATAACATCATTAATTCTTCCCATAGGTTTCTTAATAGTGTAATCCGCAAGGTGCAAGTTTAAATAACAATCATCAAATTCACGGAATCCTAGCAAATCACATAACGTTTTTGGAATCATGGAAACACTAGCACCCAAATCACACAAAGCGTAACACTCATGATCTTTAATTTTAATTTTAATTGTAGGTTCCCACTCATCATAAATGTTTCTAGGGATAGAAACTTGCAACTCAAGTTTTTCTTCATAAGATTGCATCAAAGCATCAAAGATATGTTCAGTAAAAGCTTTATTTTGACTATAGGAATGAGGAGAATTTAGCATGGATTGCAACAAGGAAATACAATCTATCAAAGAGAAATTATCATAATTAAATTCCTTTAAATCCAAAATAGTGGGTTCATTGATATCTAAAGTTTTGACCTCTTCAATCCCACTTTTACCAATTTTTGCATCAAGATCTAAAAACTCCGAATTTTTGGAACGCCTTCTAGGTAAAGGTGGCTCATCTTCAGTACCATCATTATCAAGATTCATATTGCAAAACAAAGATTTAATAGGGGACACATCAATCACTTTTAGATCTTCATCCTTATTATCATGAAAACTAGAAGAACACGCTTTCACAAAGCAATCTTTCTTAGCATGCATCCTAGCGGTTCTTTCTTTGCACTCATCAATGGAAATTCTCATGGCTTTGAGAGACTCATTGATATAATGCTTAGGTGTAATAGATCTAAGTTTTAAAGAATCAACATCAAGAGAAATTCTATCCACGTTCCTAGCCAATTCATCAATCTTAAGCAATTTTTCTTCAATCAAAGCATTGAAACTCTTTTGCAAAGTAATAAATTCTTTAATACTAGATTCAAAATCAGAGGGCATATTATTATAATTTCCATAAGAATTGTTGTAGGAGTTACGATAATTATTAGAGGAATTACTAGGAAATGGCCTAGAATTAAAATTACCTCTATACGCGTTGTTACCAAAATTGTTCCTACCAACAAAATTCACATCCATAGATTCATTATTATTCTCAATCAAAGTGGACAAAGGAATATCATTAGGATCAGTAGGAGCACTCTTATTAGCAAACAATTTCATAAGTTCATCCATCTTTCCACTCAAAACATCAATCTCTTCAATTGCATGCACCTTTTTACTAGTAGATCTTTCAGTGTGCCATTGAGAATAATTAACCATAATATTCTATAGGAGTTTGGTAGCTTCTCCTAAAGTGATTTCCATAAAAGTGCCTCCCGCGGCCGAATCTAAAAGATTTCTAGAAGCAAAGTTAAATCCGGCATAACATTTTTGTATAATCATCCAAAGATTCAAACCATGAGTAGGGTAATTACGTATCATTAATTTCATCCTCTCCCAAGCTTGTGCAACATGTTCATGATCAAGTTGCTGAAAATTCATAATATCGTTTCTAAGAGAGATTATCTTAGTGGGAGGAAAATACTTAGATATAAAAGCATCTTTGCACTTATTCCATGAATCAATACTATTTTAAGGCAAAGACGAAAACCAAGCTTTAGCACGATCCCTAAGCGAAAACGGAAATAGCTTAAGCTTAACAATATCATTATCCACATCTTTCTTCTTTTGCATATCACACAAATCAACAAAGTTTTTTAGATGGGTAGCAACATCTTCACTAGGAAGGCCGTCGAATGGATCTTTCATGACAAGATTCAACAAAGCAGCATTAATTTCACAAGATTCAGCATCGCTAAGAGGAGCAATCGGAGTGCGAAGAAAATCATTATTGTTGGTATTGGCAAAGTCACACAATTTAGTATTGTCTTGAGCCATCGTGACAAGCAAGCAATCGAACACATAAGCAAACAAGAAACATGCAAAAAGGCAAATAGAAAAAGAGAAGGGGAACGGAAAAAGAGGGCGAATAAAACGGCAAGGGTGAAGTGGGGGAGAGGAAAATGAGAGACAAATGGCAAATAATGTAATGCGAGGGATAAGAGTTTGTGATGGGTACTTGGTATGTCTTGTCTTGTGCGTAGACTCTCCGGCAACGGTGCCAGTAATGGCTCATTGTCGGGAGTTAAATCTTGACTTGACTTGGCGTGAATCTCCCCGGCAACGGCGCCAGAAATCCTTCTTGCTACCTCTTGAGCACTGTGTTGGTTTTCCCTTGAAGAGGAAAGGGTGATGCAGTAAAGTAGCGTAAGTATTTCCCTTGGTTTTTGAGAACCAAGGTATCAATCCAGTAGGAGATCACGCTCGAGTCCCACATACCTACACAAACAAATAAGAACCTCTCAACCAACACGATAATGGGGTTGTCAATCCCTTCGCGGTCACTTACGAGAGTGAGATCTGATAGATATGATAAGATAATATTTTTGGTATTTTTATGATAAAGAGAAATAAAGATGCAAAGTAAAATAAACGGCAATGGAAATAGCTAAGTGTTGGAAGATTAATATGATGGAAGATAGACCCGCCAGCCATAGGTTTCACTAGTGGCTTCTCTCAAGAGCATAAGTATTACGGTGGGTAAACGAATTACTGTCGAGCAATTGATAGAATTGAGCATAGTTATGAGAATATCTAGGTATGATCATGTATATAGGCATCACGTTCGTGACAAGTAGACCGAAACGATTCTGCATCTACTACTATTACTCCACACATCGACCGCTATCCAACATGCATCTAGAGTATTAAGTTCATAAGAACATAGTAATGCTTTAAGTAAGATGACATGATGTAGAGGGATAAACTCATGCAATATGATATAAACCCCATCTTTTTACCCTCGATGGCAACAATACAATACGTGTCATTTCACTTTTTGTCACTGGGATCGAGCACCGTAAGATTGAACCCAAAGCTAAGCACTTCTCCCATTGCAAGAAAGATCAATCTAGTAGGCCAAACCAAATTGATAATTCGAAGAGACTTGCAAAGATAAACCAATCATACATAAAATAATTCAGAGGAGATTCAAATATTGTTCATAGATAAACTTGATCATAAACCCACAATTCATCGGATCTCGACAAACACACTGCAAAATAAGATTACATCGAATATATCTCCAAGAAGATCGAGGAGAACTTTGTATTGAGATCCAAAGAAAGAGAAGAAGCCATCTAGCTAATAACTATGGACCCGAAGGTTTGAAGTAAACCTCTCACACATCACCGGAGAGGCCATGGAGTTGATGTAGAGGCCCTCCGTGATCAATGCCCCCCTCCGACGGAGCTCCAGAAAAGGCCCCAAGATGGGATCTCTCGGGTACAGAAGGTTGTGGCAGTGGAATTAGGTTTTCGTGGTGCTCCTGGATGTTTGGGTGGTACGTGGATATATATAAGAGGAAGAAGTACGTGAGTGGAGACAACGAGGGGCCACGAGGGTGGAGGGCACGCCTAGGGGGGTAGGCGCGCCCCCTGCCTCGTGGCCTCCTCGATTGTTTATTGACACTCCACTCAAGTCTCCTGGGATCACGTTTGTTGAGAAAATCACGTTCCCGAAGGTTCATTCCGTTGGACTTCCATTTGATATTCCTTTTCGACGAAATCTAAAATCGACAAAAAAACAGCAATTTGGGTTGGGCCTCCGGTTGTAGGTTTAGTCCCAAAAAATGATATAAAAGTGTAAAATAAAGCCCATTAACATCCAAAATAGATAATATAATAGCATGGAGCAATCAAAAATTATAGATACGTTGGAGACGTATCAAGCATCCCCAAGCTTTTCCTGCTCGTCCTCGAGTAGGTAAATGATACAAAAGAACAATTTTTGATGTGGAATGCTTTCTAACATATTTCTCAATGTAATTTTTCTTTATTGTGTCATGAATGTTCAGATCCATAAGATTCAAGACAAAAGTTTAATATTCACATAAAAATAATAATGCTTCAAGCATACTAACTAAGCAATTATGTCTTCTCAAAATAACATGGCCAAAGAAAGTTATCCCTACAAAATCATATAGTCTGGCTATGCTCTATCTTCACCACACAAAATATTTAAATCATGTACAACCCCGATGACAAGCCAAGCAATTGTTTCATACTTTTGATGTTCTCAAACTTTTTCAATCTTCACGCAATACATGAGCGTGAGCCATGGATATAGCACTATTTGTGGAATAGAATGGTGGTTGTGGAGAAGACAAAAAAGGAGAAGATAGTCTCACATCAACTAGGCGCATCAACGGGATATGGAGATGCGCATCAATAGATATCAATGTGAGTGAGTAGGGATTGCCATGCAACGGATGCACTAGAGCTATAAGTGTATGAAATCTCAACAAAAGAACTAAGTGGGTGTGCATCCAACTTGCTTGCTCATGAAGACCTAGGGCATTTTGAGGAAGCCCATCATTGGAATATACAAGCCAAGTTCTATAATGAAAAATTCCCACTAGTATATGAAAGTGATAGGAGACTCTCTATCATGAAGATCATGGTGCTACTTTGAAGCACAAGTGTGGAAAAAGGATAGTAACATTGTCCCTTCTCTCTTTTTCTCTCTTTTTTTTTCTTTGGGCCTTCGTTTTTTTGGCCTCTTTTCCCTTTTTTTTAATTTTTTTCCGGAGTCTCATCCCGACTTTTGGGAGAATCATAGTCTCCATCATCCTTTCCTCACTTGGGACAATGCTCTAATAATGATGATCATCACACTTTATTTACTTACAACTCAAAAATTACAACTCGATACTTAGAACAAAATATGACTCTATGTGAATGCCTCCTGCGGTGTACCGGGATGTGCAATGATGCATGAGTGACATGTATGAAGAATTATGAATGGTGGCTTTGCCACAAATACGATGTCAACTACATGATCATGCAAGCAATATGACAATGATGAAGCGTGTCATAATAACGAAACAATGGAAAGTTGCATGGCAATATATCTCGGAATGGCTATGGAAATACCATAATAGGTAGGTATGGTGGCTGTTTTGAGGAAGATATATGGTGGGTTTATGGTACCGGCGAAAGTTGCGCGATACTAGAGAGGCTAGCAATGGTGGAAGGGTGAGAGTGCATATAATCCATGGACTCAACATTAGTCATAAAGAACTCACATACTTATTGCAAAAATCTATTAGTTATCAAAACAAAGTATTACGCGCATGCTCCTAGGGGGATAGAATGGTAGGAAAAGACCATCGCTCATCCCCGACCGCCACTCATAAGGAAGACAATCAATAAATAAATCATGCTCCGACTTCATCACATAACGGTTCACCATACATGCATGCTACGGGAATCACAAACTTTAACACAAGTATTTCTCAAATTCACAACTACTCAACTAGCATGACTCTAATATCACCATCTCCATATCTCAAAACAATTATCAAGTATCAAACTTCTCATAGTATTCAATGCACTTCTATGAAAGTTTTTATATTATTCCTAAAAGCAAATTTCCATGTTGTTCTAAAGGATTCTCAAAATATTGTAAGTGAAGCATGAGAGATCAATTATTTCTATAAAATAAAACCACCGCCGTGCTCTAAAAGGTATAAGTGAAGCACTAGAGCAAAAACTATATGGCTCAAAAGATATAAGTGAAGCACATAGAGTATTCTAATAAATTTCCAATCATGAGACTCTCTCTCAAAAGTTGTGTACAACAAGGATGATTGTGGTAAACTAAAAAGCAAAGACTCAAATCATACAAGACGCTCCAAGCAAAACACATATCATGTGGTGAATAAAAATATAGCTCCAAGTAAAGTTACCGATAGACGAAGACTAAAGAGGGGATGCCTTCCAGGGCATCCCACTTTTTGGTGTCCTTGAATTTTACCTTGGGGTTCCATGGGAATACCCAAGCTTAGGCTCTTGCCACTCCTTGTTCCATAATCCATCAAATCTTTACCTAAAACTTGAAAACTTCACAACACAAAACTTAAATAGAAAATCTCGTGAGCTCCATTAGCGAAAAAAAACAAAACACCACTCCAAGGTACTGTAATGAACTCATTCTTGATTTATATTGGTGTTAAAACTACTGTATTCCAACTTATCTATGGTTTATAAAATCTTCTACTAGCCATAGATTCATCAAAATAAGTAAACAACACACGAAAAAACAGAATCTGTCAAAAACACAACAGTCTGTAGTAATCTGTAGCTAAAGAAAAATTCTGGAACCCCAAAAATTCTAAAATAAATTGCTGGACGTGAGGAATTTATAGATTAATCATCTTCAAAAGGAATTAACTAAATATCACTTTCCAAATAAAAATGTCAGCAATTCTCGTGAGCGCTAAAGTTTCTGTTTTTTACAGCAAGATCAAAAAGACTTTCCCCAAGTCTTCCCAACGGTTCTACTTGTCACAAACACTAATTAACACAAAAACACAACCAAAACAGAGGCTAGATAAATTATTTATTACTAAACAGGAGAAAAAAGCAAGGAATAAAAATAAAATTGGGTTGCCTCCCAACAAGCGCTATCGTTTAACGCCCCTAGCTAGGCATAAAAGCGAAGATAGATCTAGGTATTGCCATCTTTGGTAGGCAATCCATAAGTGGCTTTTATAATAGATTCATATGGTAATTTAATTTTCTTTCTAGGAAAGTGTTCCATGCCTTTCCTTAACAGAAATTGGAATCTAATATTCCCTTCCTTCATATCAATAATTGCACCAATCGTTCTAAGGAAAGGTCTACCAAGAATAATAGGACATGAAGGATTGCAATCTATATCAATAACAATGAAATCTACGGGCACATAATTCCTATTTGCAACAATAATAACATCATTAATTCTTCCCATAGGTTTCTTAATAGTGTAATCCGCAAGGTGCAAGTTTAAATAACAATCATCAAATTCACGGAATCCTAGCAAATCACATAACGTTTTTGGAATCATGGAAACACTAGCACCCAAATCACACAAAGCGTAACACTCATGATCTTTAATTTTAATTTTAATTGTAGGTTCCCACTCATCATAAATGTTTCTAGGGATAGAAACTTGCAACTCAAGTTTTTCTTCATAAGATTGCATCAAAGCATCAAAGATATGTTCAGTAAAAGCTTTATTTTGACTATAGGAATGAGGAGAATTTAGCATGGATTGCAACAAGGAAATACAATCTATCAAAGAGAAATTATCATAATTAAATTCCTTTAAATCCAAAATAGTGGGTTCATTGATATCTAAAGTTTTGACCTCTTCAATCCCACTTTTACCAATTTTTGCATCAAGATCTAAAAACTCCGAATTTTTGGAACGCCTTCTAGGTAAAGGTGGCTCATCTTCAGTACCATCATTATCAAGATTCATATTGCAAAACAAAGATTTAATAGGGGACACATCAATCACTTTTAGATCTTCATCCTTATTATCATGAAAACTAGAAGAACACGCTTTCACAAAGCAATCTTTCTTAGCATGCATCCTAGCGGTTCTTTCTTTGCACTCATCAATGGAAATTCTCATGGCTTTGAGAGACTCATTGATATAATGCTTAGGTGTAATAGATCTAAGTTTTAAAGAATCAACATCAAGAGAAATTCTATCCACGTTCCTAGCCAATTCATCAATCTTAAGCAATTTTTCTTCAATCAAAGCATTGAAACTCTTTTGCAAAGTAATAAATTCTTTAATACTAGATTCAAAATCAGAGGGCATATTATTATAATTTCCATAAGAATTGTTGTAGGAGTTACGATAATTATTAGAGGAATTACTAGGAAATGGCCTAGAATTAAAATTACCTCTATACGCGTTGTTACCAAAATTGTTCCTACCAACAAAATTCACATCCATAGATTCATTATTATTCTCAATCAAAGTGGACAAAGGAATATCATTAGGATCAGTAGGAGCACTCTTATTAGCAAACAATTTCATAAGTTCATCCATCTTTCCACTCAAAACATCAATCTCTTCAATTGCATGCACCTTTTTACTAGTAGATCTTTCAGTGTGCCATTGAGAATAATTAACCATAATATTCTATAGGAGTTTGGTAGCTTCTCCTAAAGTGATTTCCATAAAAGTGCCTCCCGCGGCCGAATCTAAAAGATTTCTAGAAGCAAAGTTAAATCCGGCATAACATTTTTGTATAATCATCCAAAGATTCAAACCATGAGTAGGGTAATTACGTATCATTAATTTCATCCTCTCCCAAGCTTGTGCAACATGTTCATGATCAAGTTGCTGAAAATTCATAATATCGTTTCTAAGAGAGATTATCTTAGTGGGAGGAAAATACTTAGATATAAAAGCATCTTTGCACTTATTCCATGAATCAATACTATTTTAAGGCAAAGACGAAAACCAAGCTTTAGCACGATCCCTAAGCGAAAACGGAAATAGCTTAAGCTTAACAATATCATTATCCACATCTTTCTTCTTTTGCATATCACACAAATCAACAAAGTTTTTTAGATGGGTAGCAACATCTTCACTAGGAAGGCCGTCGAATGGATCTTTCATGACAAGATTCAACAAAGCAGCATTAATTTCACAAGATTCAGCATCGCTAAGAGGAGCAATCGGAGTGCGAAGAAAATCATTATTGTTGGTATTGGCAAAGTCACACAATTTAGTATTGTCTTGAGCCATCGTGACAAGCAAGCAATCGAACACATAAGCAAACAAGAAACATGCAAAAAGGCAAATAGAAAAAGAGAAGGGGAACGGAAAAAGAGGGCGAATAAAACGGCAAGGGTGAAGTGGGGGAGAGGAAAATGAGAGACAAATGGCAAATAATGTAATGCGAGGGATAAGAGTTTGTGATGGGTACTTGGTATGTCTTGTCTTGTGCGTAGACTCTCCGGCAACGGTGCCAGTAATGGCTCATTGTCGGGAGTTAAATCTTGACTTGACTTGGCGTGAATCTCCCCGGCAACGGCGCCAGAAATCCTTCTTGCTACCTCTTGAGCACTGTGTTGGTTTTCCCTTGAAGAGGAAAGGGTGATGCAGTAAAGTAGCGTAAGTATTTCCCTTGGTTTTTGAGAACCAAGGTATCAATCCAGTAGGAGATCACGCTCGAGTCCCACATACCTACACAAACAAATAAGAACCTCTCAACCAACACGATAATGGGGTTGTCAATCCCTTCGCGGTCACTTACGAGAGTGAGATCTGATAGATATGATAAGATAATATTTTTGGTATTTTTATGATAAAGAGAAATAAAGATGCAAAGTAAAATAAACGGCAATGGAAATAGCTAAGTGTTGGAAGATTAATATGATGGAAGATAGACCCGCCAGCCATAGGTTTCACTAGTGGCTTCTCTCAAGAGCATAAGTATTACGGTGGGTAAACGAATTACTGTCGAGCAATTGATAGAATTGAGCATAGTTATGAGAATATCTAGGTATGATCATGTATATAGGCATCACGTTCGTGACAAGTAGACCGAAACGATTCTGCATCTACTACTATTACTCCACACATCGACCGCTATCCAGCATGCATCTAGAGTATTAAGTTCATAAGAACAGAGTAATGCTTTAAGTAAGATGACATGATGTAGAGGGATAAACTCATGCAATATGATATAAACCCCATCTTTTTACCCTCGATGGCAACAATACAATACGTGTCATTTCACTTTTTGTCACTGGGATCGAGCACCGTAAGATTGAACCCAAAGCTAAGCACTTCTCCCATTGCAAGAAAGATCAATCTAGTAGGCCAAACCAAATTGATAATTCGAAGAGACTTGCAAAGATAAACCAATCATACATAAAATAATTCAGAGGAGATTCAAATATTGTTCATAGATAAACTTGATCATAAACCCACAATTCATCGGATCTCGACAAACACACTGCAAAATAAGATTACATCGAATATATCTCCAAGAAGATCGAGGAGAACTTTGTATTGAGATCCAAAGAAAGAGAAGAAGCCATCTAGCTAATAACTATGGACCCGAAGGTTTGAAGTAAACCTCTCACACATCACCGGAGAGGCCATGGAGTTGATGTAGAGGCCCTCCGTGATCAATGCCCCCCTCCGACGGAGCTCCAGAAAAGGCCCCAAGATGGGATCTCTCGGGTACAGAAGGTTGTGGCAGTGGAATTAGGTTTTCGTGGTGCTCCTGGATGTTTGGGTGGTACGTGGATATATATAGGAGGAAGAAGTACGTGAGTGGAGCAACGAGGGGCCCACGAGGGTGGAGGGCCGCGCCGCTTGCTGTTGGTCCACCTGGCGCCGTTCCCCACACCGCTTGCCTGCTGCCGCACCGCCGCCGCGCCGCCCTCCGCCGCATCAGCTACTCGCCGCCTCTCCTCGCCGCTCCCTGCGCCTCGCCCTGCCTCGCCGGAGAGCCGCCGTCGCCGAACTGCCGGTCTCGAAACGCCGTTGCGGTTTTTTTCACAAACCGGTAAAACCCCGCCCGGTCCGATCCGGTTTTATATTAATCGGTTTAAACAAAACAAAAAAACCCTAGACTAGATCTGTTTTTTTAGGTTTATTAAACAGCGAACGTCCACTGTTTAGACCTTATAAGTGACGCGTTCGCCTTTTAGTCTTTTTCTTTTTTTTTATTTTCGGCCAGGGACCTATTGTGAATACTTTATTTACAGAATAGTCCCTGTTCTTCAAACAAGCACATCTTTTTACTCGTTAGTCCAAATTCAACGAAACCAACGCCACTTCTTCGTTATGATCTTCTCTATCCAGTAATCCAACCCATACATGTTTTTGAAAAGTTTAAAATTTGAATTGGATCAGATTTGAATTCAAACTTTGTTTGATCATAACTTGAGTTCCGTAGCTCCGTTTGAGTTGATTCTTTTTGCAAATCGAAGCTCTTGACCTAAACATTCTAATAAGGCCAAATTCACATAATTTTGGTACTGTTAGAAATTGTTTTATGTTGCAAGAGTTATTTTCTTGGTTGTGAATGTTTTCCGAATTGTCTTCTTCGTTCTTTCTGATCTTTTGAGTGATTGCTTATGTGTGGTTACTATTGCTTGCTTACGATAGATTGACCGGAGTGTGATGAGTAGATCTATCAAGAGTTTTGAGTGCGAATCATCTTCATCAACATTGCAGGCAAGTTCACACTTTGATCATATCCCCTTTCATACCCAGTTTTTATTGCATTAGATCAATCTTCACACATTGCATGATTAGGATCTAACTAAATTGTGGGATGGGATATAGATGAGGTAGTACCTATTACCTGTTTATTATCAAACCTTTGGGAGTTACTTCTATGTTTGCTTATTATGCCATGCTATGCTAGTAGACGTGGATTGGGTGAGTGAAATCCATGACAGATGTGAGATTGTTAATTAAGGGTTTATCTAAGGTGGCAACCTAACACACATCTGGGTGGATTGAGGCACCTGGGGTTTCCAGGACTTGCCTGTTTTCTTTTGGACCGCCACCCAGGCTCAAAGGGATCATGAGATTATTCATACTAGAAACTTCCGTGTGCAGCCACAAGCTATTATGGGCTCTAGCATAGTTGACTAAGTCGTGTGAGCTCTTACAGTGGTAGACTAGCAGATGTAGGGGTTGTAGGTGGTACGGTCTACCCATCGTAAGGTGCAAACGCTTCTTAAAGACTATGTCTCGGTCATCCGTTTCTCAAACACCATGTAGTGCGAGAAACCAAACGGAGCCGATCGAGTCTTGTGGGGAAAAGTGCGCAAACCTCTGCAGAGTGTATAAACTAATCATGATTAGCCGTGTCCCCGGTTATGGACATCTTGAGTATCTAGTTCTTGGATTATCCTGTTGATCTCATCACGTTACTTTAAATGAATATTGTTGGGTTTAATGATGTTACTTAATTGGGATTGAGAATGCTGTCAACCATTCTCAATGTTCAACAACCACCATGATAGTTAAATAAATTTATTCCTTTGCAGTAGGGAAAAATTGGCTTTACGCAAAAACCTTATAACCATAGAGCTTTTCCACCAGCCAAATATGCATGTAGTGATAGTCTTTATTCATCATTCTCTATGGTGTGAATTTGCCAGTACATTCAGTGTACTGACCCGTTTCGGGCTGCAACGTCTCATGTTGCAGGTTTCTTACGACGAGTAAGTGATACGTTAGGGTTACGATTTCTACACTCAACTTTGCCGTTGGTGTTGATGGGAACCCACAACCTTGTTGCTTCCGCTATATGGATTGAGGTAATAGTATTTACGTTACTCTATACATGTGATTTACCTCTGTTATAAATCCTTCGAGTACTGTGTGTGTCAGCATACCGATCCAGGGATGACACTTAAGCACAGAGACTTGATCCATTCGGGTCGGGTCGCTACAAGATGGTATCAGAGCACATGTTGACTGTAGGACGTGACCCTAGAAACTGGCAAGCCCATAGCAAAGACTTTTCTTTACAACTTTCCCTTTCAAAAAGATCTTTTACCTCTCTTCTCTTCTGAGCTTATTCAAAAAATTCTTTTTTTAGTGAGACCATACCCCTTTTCCCTTTTGACCATGAAGATTCGACTGATGAGACCACTCCAAGAAGTACAGATATCGTACAATTAAGACCAATCGGAGTGAAGATGATTTTACCATACATTATGATATTGGAAACTACAACGGTTGAAGACTCCGAAGACTAGGAGAATTGAAGGCTCTGAAGAATTCCCAGATTTGTATGACCTAGGAAGGCTACCCTTATGGAACTTGGCAGACTATGGAAGTTGTCAATACCAGAGATCAAGGTGTATCAGAGAAAGACCAAGCATGGAGAGTTAAAAACTTAAAGTTTTGTCAAGAAACCCTAAGGCAGGAGATATCAAATGTGGAGAGATAGCTCATGGAAATGCAAGAGCAGAAACACGGTTATCTGTGATGTCATCACCCGCTAATGCTATTGTCACCGTGCTGAGTTAAGGATGCATGTCTTCAGAATGGATTTGATGGAAGAAGGCTGATGGAGCACCTATCATACGATGAAGTTTTAACCTTAGCCGGTGTATCACCAGGATCTGGAGTAGTACATCAAGAAGTTTAAAATGGAGCTCCAGGAAGTCGTATTAGACAAGGAAGTATTTCATGAGGAACTCAGGATCCTGAAGATGAGAGTAGCCAAGCTGGAGGAGCTACAACCTCGAGATACCGAAGAATTGTCAGGAACTGAAGGACAGTATGACCATGGTTCATGTGAAGGATGTTGAAACCAAAAGTTTGAAATGCAACTCCGGAATATTAAAGGATGTCACGAGAGATTTCACGTCAACAGAGAGGATCTGGCAGAAGAAATTGAGAAGGACAAACATGATCGGAAGAAGCCATTGGAGGCATGAACAAGACTTGAAGAGTTTTGGCGATGTTGACCTTTAGAAGACCAAACCCCTGTTATATACCTACGTTAGATGCGATGTTTGTGAGTTGTCATTTGTTTGATGTTTTCGACAGCCACAATAAAACCTGTCTTTTCAAAACTTTTGTTTGTATTGTGTGCATCCCTCTCTATCTCTCTTATCTCACTCCAAACCCATGGACCCAATAGAGGATGAATGGAGATGAGCTTTTTGGACCGATGAGTCCGTTGGAGACAGACCGATGGATTCAGAACATGGAGGATCACATGGAGAATAGCCCTATAGTTGGACATGATATGACCCAGCATGCTCTTCTGTGCTTTGAAAGAGGTGTTGCTACTTGGTGGAGGATGTACCAAACCATGAATGGATGGCAAGGAGTAACCACTTGGAAAGAATTTAAGTTGACTTTGCCAAAGTCTCGGTTTGTGTCCCAGAAGTTGAAACCTTATGGAAAGTTTAGAAGAACCTGTGATGAAGGAAGATGTGGAGGACACACCCAAAGAAGAGCCAATTAAACCCTGCACCAAGTCATGCTATTCATGTGGAGAAGAAGGACACATCTCCCAGAATTGTTTGAATGGGGATTTAGTAGAATTCCCGACAGAGGAAGTAGAGTATGACCCACAGGAAATAGAAGCCCTGACTGGAATGGAAAAGTCCAGGAAGAGAAACCGATTGGATTTCCAGGAAGGACCTGAGTCATATCACCTGTTACAGGTGCAAGGAGTCAGGGCACTACCTCAACAATTTCCCAAAAAGGAAACCTAGAGACTTGTCAGAAGTAATATGTTTTAGTTGTAATGGAGCAGGGCACTTTGCCAGAGAATGCCCCAAGGAGAAGGAAACTTGTGCTAGATAGTTGAGTTTGCAACAAAAGAAATGGAGTAGTAGAAGTGAGAACATTTTTCTTTTATATTGAGGTGTTGAGTTGAGACATGTAATGGAGAAGCGAGAGATTGTAATCATTTGAGAATGAATGAAGTAGCATCGTTGGTACTGATATGGATTCTATGAGTTGTTACCCTATGAAGAAGAATTTTGACCATTTTTGAGGATATGAGAAATATGGTCTATGGAAGATTTGTGCATTTTAAGGGTGGTAGTACCTTGTAAGAACCCTTGACCCCTGGGAAAGAAAAGGCTACTCCACTAAGTGGATTTCGGACAAAATGAATACGAGTTTTGTCTCGATATGTGTGATACCCCAAGAGTATGTGGGATGGAGTTGGAGACCGTCAGTTGTTTGGACCAAATGTGATCAAGGAGTCAGATGAGAATGTTAAGTTGATTCGAGATAGACTGAAGGTAGCTCAGTCCAGGCAAAAGAGTTATGTAGACTCAAAAACTCAAGGAGGTAGTCTATGAAATTGGAGATAGAGCATGTCTTCGTGTGACCCCTCTGCGAGGAGTTAAACGAATTGGAGTTAAGGTAAAGTTAGCCCCGAGATTTGTAGGACCATACCGAGTTTTGGAGCGTATGAGAGAAGTGGCCTACAAGTTGGAATTACCCGAAGGACTATCAGGAGTTCAGGATGTGTTTCACGGTTCCCAGTTGAAGAAGTGCCATGCAGAGATGGCCAATACTCCCCTGTAAGGACGCTTGACCCTGGAAAGGATAATGATGTTCCACGAAGTGGAATATGGACTTCATAAGTATAAGTTTTTATCCCGGTATGAGGGATATCCCACGAGGATGAAGAGATAAATTACTATTGGATATAAAGGAGGTGTGATGTCGGAAATATGGATCAATGGAAACTCCATGATGAGTCTGAGTAATCATGTCCTAGTTTGGTGCCAATAGAAGGAAGGAAGACAATACAATTGGATGGATTTAAGAATACTAGGAAGTTGGAAGTTAGAATAATGATCAGTTGCCCGATGATAAGTTCAAGGACTACAAGTGATGAGATGGGCCATAACCCACATACCCCAGGACCTGCCAAGAAGCAAGCACATTCTTGCTGAAGGAAAAACCCTGGAAGTGGATATACCTTTGTCGACAGACGATTTTATAGGAGTTTACGCAAAAACCTAAGAGTTGTGAAGGAACGATAGATGTTTGTCTGGCTTGCAGAATCAATGGATATATCCGAACTTGGTTCGTCGACAAAAGAAATTCTGCAATGCTTGTGAGGATGACCGAGTGTTAGAATGCGAGATTCGCTAAACCATATACAAGGTAATGATTTGGGTGCGGGATGGATTGATCACCATACCGACTTACTCTTATTGTTCGCCTTGCTATATGGGATGGTAAATCTGAGTGACTTTACCTATAGTAGAGAGACGATGATATTAAACCTTGTTTAAACCTTAGAATGGTATAGCAATTTTTTCCCTTGTACAAGGCAGCTTTTTCCAACCGTAGGTTATACGGTGAGGATCAACCCAGACCCATTTCCTGCAGGAGAAACCATAAATTGTTGACCACCATGAGATATCGATAGTTGTTTAGTTTTGGCGCCCGACCCGTCAGCTAAGAAGATCCAATCTCGGAATAACCTTACCAAGAGGAAAGGACAGAAGAATTGAGGAAAAGGTTATGCCACTACCGGAAGAGCCAGAGAAGGAATTTTCCGAGGATCTGAGAAGACCGACCCTGTCAAGAATAAGGATGGAGTATATGAGTATTGATGGGACCGTAACGATGTTTCTAAGGGTGGTAGCACCACAGACCCCGGAGACGATTGATGGATTTTGAGAAGACCCCGAACCTAACCTATTTCTTTCTAGCCTCTCCGAATCTCGAGGACGAGATTCATTTTAAGGGTGGTAGGTTTGTAACATCCCAAAATTCTAAATTTTGGAATGTTATAATAAATAGATAGATTTGATTGATTGTTTGATTGATTGTCTGAAAGTGAGTGAATTCGAAACTTTTGAAAGTTAAATGAGAGGGAATAAAAGGACTTTCCCAAACTTTCATATTTGCTTTTTGATCTCCGTGAATTCAAATTCTTTTCAAATACAAAACCCTTGAGTGAAGATGATATGACTTCTTCCATTTAAAAGTGAAAAGGGTGTTTGAAAAATATTTGAATTCCATTGGGAAATATTTCTGAATCTGGAACTTTATGCAACTCAATGATTTTCATGAGAGAATATAAAATGACTTCTTCAAATTATATGAAATATGAGTTGGGAGTTTCAAAGAATTAAATTCAAAGTTCTTTTGAATTTATTTTCAATTTGGAGTTATTTGAGTTTCATTCAAATTATTTTTATCCAAAAATAAAATATATGGAAATTAGGGTAACATGATTCCCTACAACAGAAAATTGGAGAGAAATAAAATTTGAAATCATTTTGATATTTTTTTTAAAATGATTTTTGTTGGTTTTTAATAGACCAGTAGCACTCTTTGATTTATCTGAATTTGTGTGTATTTTATTTAATGCTAGGAAAATGTTCACCGTGTAGAAAATATTTTTCTGAAAATTTTGATATATTATATGCCTATATAATATTTTCTTTATTTTTTGTTTTTATGATTATGTTTATCTGGAAAATGATAAAAAAAATACTTCCCTCCGCCGAACTGGGCCGGCCCAGCACCAGGCCAAGGCCCAGCCCAGCCGCACCGCCTCCCTCCACCCAAGCGGGAGACCGCCGCCGCCACGACTGCCGCCGCCGACCTCGGCATCCGTGCCAAGGTCGGGCACCGTTGCCCCCTCGCCCAAGGCGCTCCGCCCCGCACCAATAAATAGGCCGCCGCCGCAGCCTCTCTCTCCATGCCCGCCCCGCGCCGCATCTCAGGCCGCCGCCACCGCATCACGCCGCCCGCGCCGCCGGAGCTCGCCGCTACTGCTGCCTCGCCTGCGTCGTTCCCCACCACCGCTCGCCTGCTTCGCCGCACCACCCCGCCGACCGCGCCGCCGCTCGCCGCTGCCCGCGCCGCCCTCCGCCGCATCAGCCGCTCGCCGCCTCCCCTCGCTGCTCCCTGCGCCTCGCCTTGCCTCGCCGGAGAGCCGCCATCGCCGAACTGCCGTTGCGGTTTTTTTTCACGAACCGGTAAAACCCCGCCCGGTCCGATCCGGTTTTATATTAAGATCGGTTTAAACAAAACAAAAAAACCCTAGACTAGATCTGTTTTTTAAGTTTTATTAAACAGCGAACGTCCACTGTTTAGACCTTATAAGCGAGCGTTCGCCTTTTAGTCTTTTTCTTTTTCTGTAATTTCGGCCAGGGACCTAGTTGTGAATACTTTGTTTACAGAATAGTCCCTGTACTTCAAATGACTATAACTTTTTACTCGTTAGTCCAAATCCAACGAAACCAACGCCCACGTCTTTGTTATGATCCCCTCTATCCATTAATCCAACTCAAACATGTTTTTGAAAAGTTTAAAATTTGAATTAGAGCAGATTTGAATTCAAACTTCGTTTGATCATAACTTGAGTTTCGTAGCTCCGTTTGAGTTGATTCTTTTTGCAAATCGAAGCGCTTGACCTAAACATTCTAATAAGGCCAAACTCATATAATTTTGGTACTGTTAGAAATTGTTTTTATGTTGCAAGAGTTATTTGCTTGGTTTCGATGTTTTCCGAATTGTCTTCTTCGTTCTTTCTGATCTTTTGAGTGATTGCTTATGTGTGGTTACTATTGCTTGCTTACGATAGATTGACAGGAGTGTGACGAGTAGATCTATCAAGAGTTTTGAGTGCGAATCATCTTCATCAACATTGCAGGCAAGTTCACACTTTGATCATATCCCCTTTCATACCCAGTTTTTATTGCATTAGATCAATCTTCACACATTGCATGATTAGGATCTAACTAAATTGTGGGATGGGATATAGATGAGGTAGTACCTATTACCTGTTTATTATCAAACCTTTGGGAGTTACTTCTATGTTTGCTTATTATGCCATGCTATGCTAGTAGACGTGGATTGGGTGAGTGAAATCCATGACAGATGTGAGATTGTTAATTAAGGGTTTATCTAAGGTGGCAACCTAACACACATCTGGGTGGATTGAGGC
The DNA here is from genome assembly GCF_003073215.2 of Triticum urartu. Taxonomy (NCBI): domain Eukaryota; kingdom Viridiplantae; phylum Streptophyta; class Magnoliopsida; order Poales; family Poaceae; genus Triticum; species Triticum urartu. The sequence goes on along the minus strand of NC_053024.1, from coordinate 252,305,542 downwards.
ACCTGGGGTTTCCAGGACTTGCCTGTTTTCTTTTGGACCGCCACCCAGGCTCAAAGGGATCATGAGATTATTCATACTAGAAACTTCCGTGTGCAGCCACAAGCTATTATGGGCTCTAGCATAGTTGACTAAGTCGTGTGAGCTCTTACAGTGGTAGACTAGCAGATGTAGGGGTTGTAGGTGGTACGGTCTACCCATCGTAAGGTGCAAACGCTTCTTAAAGACTATGTCTCGGTCATCCGTTTCTCAAACACCATGTAGTGCGAGAAATCAAACGGAGGCGATCGAGTCTTGTGGGGAAAAGTGCGCAAACCTCTGCAGAGTGTATAAACTAATCATGATTAGCCGTGTCCCCGGTTATGGACATCTTGAGTATCTAGTTCTTGGATTATCCTGTTGATCTCATCACGTTACTTTAAATGAATATTGTTGGGTTTAATGATGTTACTTAATTGGGATTGAGAATGCTGTCAACCATTCTCAATGTTCAACAACCACCATGATAGTTAAATAAATTTATTCCTTTGTAGTAGGGAAAAATTGGCTTTACGCAAAAACCTTATAACCATAGAGCTTTTCCACCAGCCAAATATGCATGTAGTGATAGTTTTTATTCATCATTCTCTATGGTGTGGGACATCTTGAGTATCTAGTTCTTGGATTATCCTGTTGATCTCATCACGTTACTTTAAATGAATATTGTTGGGTTTAATGATGTTACTTAATTGGGATTGAGAATGCTGTCAACCATTCTCAATGTTCAACAACCACCATGATAGTTAAATAAATTTATTCCTTTGCAGTAGGGAAAAATTGGCTTTACGCAAAAACCTTATAACCATAGAGCTTTTCCACCAGCCAAATATGCATGTAGTGATAGTCTTTATTCATCATTCTCTATGGTGTGAATTTGCCAGTACATTCAGTGTACTGACCCGTTTCGGGCTGCAACGTCTCATGTTGCAGGTTTCTTACGACGAGTAAGTGATACGTTAGGGTTACGATTTCTACACTCAACTTTGCCGTTGGTGTTGATGGGAACCCACAACCTTGTTGCTTCCGCTATATGGATTGAGGTAATAGTATTTACGTTACTCTATACATGTGATTTACCTCTGTTATAAATCCTTCGAGTACTGTGTGTGTCAGCATACCGATCCAGGGATGACACTTAAGCACAGAGACTTGATCCATTCGGGTGGGTCACTACATCCCCCAAGCTTGGCAGTTGCCAAGGGGAGTGCCCATACCCATGTGATTATGTCTCCTTTGTTGGTGAAGAAGTTGATGATGATGATGGATAGTCGCACATCGAGCGTAGGAGGTCTTCTAACTTGCGGATAATGCCTTTGAGTGCAATGATATGCTCCTTCAACAAAATATTTTCACGTGTGAGATACTTATTTTGTATACGAGCTAACTCAATCATCTTGAAAGCTTCGATCTCAGTTGGGGTAAGAAGATTGTGATCAAGTTGAAGGATGTCTTCTGTTGCCGGAACTTGGTCCTCCATGGCCTTCTTGATCCCTTCATCCTTGTTGATCTCCATGGGTTCTTCTCTCTTCAGCTATATCTTCATTATCCAAGCATCGTTGCCCTCATGGTTGGAGGAGGAGGGAGACAACATAATGCCTGGCCTTGACAACCCTGACAGAAAACGGCTCGAAACAAAGACAGGAGATTTTTGCGTGATACGAGAGTCAAAACCTTCGGGAGATTATATAATGAAATTTTACCGACCAAAATACATAACGTGTAAGAAAACGGAGTCCGGAAAGCGCACGAGGTGCCCACGAGGTAGGGGGCGCGCCCAGTAGGGTAGGGCGCGCCCTCCACCCTCGTGGAGGCCTCGTGTCCTTCCCGATCTGCTTCTTATTTTTCTATTTTTCTAAATATTCCAAAACAGAGAAATATTGCCTTAAAAATTGTTTTGGAGTCGGTTTACTTACCGTACCACATACCTATTCCTTTTCGGAGTCTGAAACGTTCCGAAAAGTGTCTCTTATGTATTCCTCCGGGGTTACGGTTTCAATAACATTGGTTTCAACATTTATGGGATTACCTAAGATATAATGTTTGATTCTTTGACCGTTCACCACCTTCGGATTTGTGCCTTCGAAGTTGTTGATTTTTATGGCACCGGAACGATAGACTTCCTCGATAACGTAAGGACCTTCCCATTTAGAGAGAAGTTTTCCTGCAAAAAAACTTAAACGAGAGTGTATAGCAATACATAATCACCTACATTAAACTCACGCTTTTGTATTCTTTTGTCATGCCATCTTTTAAATTTTTCTTTAAATAATTTGGCACTTTCGTAGGCTTGGGTTCTCCATTCATCAAGTGAGCTAATATCAAATAACCTCTTCTCACCGGCAAGTTTAAAATCATAATTGAGCTCTTTAATAGCCCAGTATGCCTTGTGTTCTAGTTCGAGAGGTAAGTGACATGCTTTTCCATAAACCATTTTATACGGAGACATACCCATAGGATTTCTATATGCAGTTCTATAGGCCCATAATGCATCATCAAGTTTCTTGGACCAATTCTTTCTAGACCTATTAACAGTCTTTTGCAAAATTAATTTGAGTTCTCTATTACTCAATTCTACTTGACCACTAGACTGTGGGTGATAAGGAGATGCAATTCTATGATTAACATCATATTTAGCAAGCATTTTACGGAAAGCACCATGAATAAAATGTGAACCACCATTAGTCATTAAATATCTAGGGACTCCAAATCTTGGAAAAATAACTTCTTTAAGCATTTTAATAGAAGTGTTATGATCAGCACTACTAGTTGGAATAGCTTCTACCCACTTAGTAACGTAATCAACAGCAACTAAAATATGTGTATATCCATTAGAGGCAGGAAAAGGTCCCATGTAGTCAAAGCCCCAAACATCAAATTGTTCAATAACAAGTGAATAATTCATAGGCATTTCTTGACGTCTACTAATATTACCAATTCTTTGACATTCATCACAAGATAAGACAAACTTATGGGCATCCTTGAAGAGAGTAGGCCAATAAAAACCAGATTGCAATACCTTATGTGCAGTTCTATCTCCAGCATGGTGTCCTCCATAAGCTTCGGAGTGACACTTGCGTAGGATCTGTTCCTATTCATGATCAGGTACACAACGTCTAATAACACCATCTACTCCTTCTTTATAAAGATGTGGGTCATCCCAAAAGTAATGTCTCAAATCATAGAAGAACTTTTTCTTTTGTTGGTATGTGAAAGTAGGTGGTACGAATTTGGCAACAATATAATTAGCATAATCAACATACCATGGAGTCGTATGAGAAGCATTTATGACATTTAATTGCTCATAAGGAAAGCTATCATCAATAGGTAGTGGGTCATCAAGCACATTTTCTAACCTAGACAAGCTGTCTGCAACGGGGTTCTCAGCTCCCTTTCTGTCAACAATATGTAAGTCAAATTCTTGTAGCAAGAGAACCCATCTAATAAGTCTAGGTTTAGCATCTTTGTTTTCCATAAGATATTTAATAGCAGCATGATCAGTGTGAATAGTTATTTTAGAATCAACAATATAAGGTCTGAACTTATCACAAGCAAATACAACTGCTAAGAATTCTTTTTCAGTAGTAGCATAATTTATTTGAGCATTGTCTAGGGTTTTACTAGCATATTGAATAACGTTTAATTTCTTATCAACTCTTTGCCCTAGAACAGCACCTACAGCATAATCACTACCATCACACTTCAAAAGGTAAATTCCAATCAGGTGGCTAAACAATAGGTGTAGAGATCAATGCTTTCTTAAGTATTTCAAATGCTTCTACACAATCATCATCAAAGACAAATGGTATATCTTTTTATAATAAATTAGTCAGGGGCCGAGAAATTTTTGAGAAGTCCTTAATGAACCTCCTATAAAATCCGGCGTGACCAAGGAAACTTCTTATACCTTTGATGTCCTTGGGACATGGCATCTTTTCAATAGCATCAACCTTAGCTTTGTCAACTTCAATACCTCTTTCAGAAACTTTATGCCCCAAGACAATACCTTCATTAACCATAAAGTGGCACTTTTCCCAATTCAAGACAAGATTAGTTTCTTCACATCTCTGCAAAACTCGGTCAAGGTTGCTTAAGCAATCATCAAAAGAAGATCCATAGACGGAAAAGTCGTCCATGAAAACCTCACAAATCTTTTCACAAAAATCAGAGAATATAGCATTCATGCATATTTGAAAGGTAGCAGGTGCATTACATAAACCAAAAGGCATACATCTATAAGCAAAAGTACCAAAAGGGCAATTAAAAGTAGTCTTTGATTGATCCTTGGCTGACATAGGTATTTGAGAGAAACCAGAATAACCATCTAGAAAGCAAAAATGTGTATGTTTGGATAATCTTTCTAGCATTTGATCGATAAAAGGTAAGGGGTAATGATCCTTTTTAGTGGCCTTATTTAATTTACGGAAATCAATTACCATCATATAACCTGTAATAATTCTTTGAGGAATCAATTCATCTTTATCATTAGGAACGACAGTAATACCTCCCTTCTTAGGGACACAACGGATAGGACTTACCCACTGACTATCAGCAACGGGATAGATTATACCTGCCTCAAGGAGCTTTAGTATTTTCTTTCTTACCACTTCTTTCATTTTAGGATTCAGCCGTCGTTGATGATCACGAACTGGTTTAGCATCTTCTTCCAAATTTATTTTATGTTGACATAGAGTGGGACTAATGCCCTTAAGATCATCAAGAGTATACCCAATAGCAGCACGGTGCTTCTTCAGAGTTTTCAATAATCTCTCTTCCTCATGATCTGAAAGGTTAGCACTAATAATAACAGGATATATCTTTTTCTCATCAAGATAAGCATATTTAAGAGTATCAGGCAATGGTTTAAGCTCAAACACGGGATCACCCTTTGGTGGAGGAGGATCCCCTAGGATTTCAACAGGAAAATTGTGTTTCGGAATAGGTTCTTGTTTAAAGAATACTTCATCTATTTCCCTTCTTTCATTCATAAACATATCATTTTCATGGTCTAGCAAATATTGTTCTAAGGGATCACTAGGAGGTACGACAATAGAAGCAAGACCAATAATTTCATCCTTACTAGGTAATTCTTCTTCACGGTGTTGTCTACTAAATTTAGAGAAATTAAATTCATGAGACATATCATCTAAACCAATAGTAACAACATCCTTTTTGCAATCTATCTTAGCATTAACAGTGTTTAAGGGTCTACCAACTATAATGGGACAAAATCTATCTTGTGGGGAACCAAGAACAAGACAATCAGCAGGATATTTAGTTTTCCCACACAAGACTTCAACATCTCTAACAATTCCCATTGGTGATATAGTATCTCTATTGGCAAGTTTAATTGTGACATCAATATCTTCTAACTCAACAGGTGCAATATCATGCATAATTTCTCTATATAGGTCAATAGGTATTGCACTAGCACTGGCACCCATATCACATAAGCCATGATAACAATGATCTCCTATTTTAACAAAAATAATAGGCATGCCTACCACAGGTCTATGTTTATCTTTAGCACAAGGTTTAGCAATTCTAGTAGTTTCATTACAGAAATAAATAACATGCCCATCAATATTATCAGCCAAAAGATCTTTAACAATAGCAATATTAGGGTCAACTTTAACTTGCTCAGGAGGTGTATATGTTCTAATATTGCTTTTACGAACCACAGTTGAAGCTTTAGCATGATCCTTTATCCTAACAGGGAAAGGTGGTTTCTCATCATAAGAAGTAGGAACAATAGGATCATTATAAGTGATAGTCTTTTCTTCAAATTTAATAGGTGCAGCTATTTTTAATTCTATGGGAGGATGATATTTAAACCACTTCTCCTTGGGGAGATCAACATAAGTAGCAAAAGATTCACAGAAAGAAGCTACTATCTCAGAGTCAAGTCCATATTTAGTGCTAAATTTACGAAAAACATCGGTATCCATAAAAGATTTAACACAATCAAACTTAGGTGTCATACCTGGCTCCTTACCTTTGTCAAGGTCCCAATCTTCAGAGTTGCGTTTAATTCTTTCCAATAAATCCCATTTGAATTCAATAGTCTTCGTCATAAAAGAGCCAGCACAAGAAGTATCGAGCATGGTGCGATTGTTATCAGAAAGCCGAGCATATAAATTTTGAATAATCATTTCTCTTGAGAGCTCATGATTGGGGCATGAATATAACATTGATTTAAGCCTCCCCCAAGGTTGAGCGATGCTTTCTACTTCACGAGGCCAAAAATTATATATATAATTGCGATCATGATGAACAAGATGCATAGGATAAAACTTCTGATGAAATTCCAATTTCAATCGTTTGTAGTTCCATGACCCCGTATCATCACATAGCCTATACCATGTCAATGCATCTTCCTTCAAAGATAAAGGGAAGACCTTCTTCTTAACAACATCTCTGGGTACACCTTCAAGCTTAAATAATCCACAAACTTCATCAACATATATTAGGTGCTCATCAGGATGCATTGTTCCGTCTCCTGCAAAAGGATTAGCTACCAGTTTTTCTAACATACCCGAAGGAATTTCAAAGCAGACATTTTCATTTTCAGTAGGTTCAGTAGGTTGAGGAGCAACTCTTTGCTCTACTGGTCGGGGTGAAGATACCCCGAACAAGCCCCTCAGAGGATTACTTTCCATAGTAACAAGTGACAGTAAATTTCAGCACACAATATAAATTTTCCTTACCAAATTCCACCTACCAAAGGCGCTTCACTCCCCGGACGGTGCCAGAAAAGATTCTTGATGACCCACAAGTATAGGGGATCTATCGTAGTCCTTTCGATAAGTAAGAGTGTCGAACCCAACGAGGAGCAGAAGGAAATGATAAGCGGTTTCCAGCAAGGTATTTTCTGCAAGTACTGAAATAAGTGGTAACAGATAGTTTTGTGATAGGATAATTTGTAACGAGCAACAAGTAACAAAAGTAAATAAAGTGCAGCATGGTGGCCCAATCCTTTTTGTAAAAGGACAAGCCTGGACAAACTCTTATATAGAGAAAAGCGCTCCCGAGGACACATGGGAATATCATCAAGCTAGTTTTCATCACGTTCATATGATTCGCGTTTGGTACTTTGATAATCTGATATGTGGGTGGAATGGTGCTTGGGTACTGTCCTTACTTGGACAAGCATCCCACTTATGATTAACCTCTATTGCAAGCATCTGCAACTACAACAAAAGTATTAAGGTAAACCTAACCATAGCATGAAACATATGGATCCAAATCAGCCCCTTACGAAGCAACGCATAAACTAGGGTTTAAGCTTCTGTCACTCTAGCAACCCATCATCTACCTATTACTTCCCAATGCCTTCCTCTAGGCCCAAATGGTGGTGAAGTGTTATGTAGTCGACGTTCACATAACACCACTAGAGGAGAGACAACATACATCTCATCAAAATATCGAACGAATACCAAATTCACATGACTGCTAATAGCAAGACTTCTCCCATGTCCTCAGGAACAAACGTAACTACTCACAAAGCATATTCATGTTCATAATCAGAGGGGTATTAATATGCATATAGTATTTGAACATATGATCTTCCACCAATTAAACCAACTAGCATCAACTACAAGGAGTAATTAACACTACAAGCAACCCACAGGTACCAATCCTGGACTTGGAGACAAGAATTGGATACAAGAGATGAACTAGGGTTTTGAGAGGAGATGATGCTGGTGAAGATGTTGATGGAGATTGCCCTCTCCCGATGAGAGGAGCGTTGGTGATGGCGATGGCGATGATTTCCCCTTCTCGGAGGGAAGTTTCCCCGGCAGAACAGCTCTCCCAGAGCCCTAGATTGGTTCCGCCAAGGTTCCGCCTCGTGGCGGCGGAGTTTCGTCCGAGAAGATGGCTTATCATTTTTTCCTCATCGAAAGACTTCATATAGCAGAAGATGGACATCAGAGGGTGATACGTCTCCAACGTATCTATAATTTTTGATTGCTCCATGCTATATTATCTACTGTTTTGGACATTATTGGGCTTTATTATCCACTTTTATATTATTTTTGGGACTAACCTATTAACTGGAGGCCTAGCCCAGAATTGTTGTTTTTTGCATGTTTTAGGGTTTCGAAGAAAAGGAATATCAAACGGAGTCCAAACGGAATGAAACCTTCGGGAACGTGATTTTCTCAACGAATAAGACCCAGGAGACTTGGACCCTACGTCAAGAAAGGAAACATAAGGCCACGAGGTAGGGGGCGCGCCTGCCTACCCCAGGCGCGCCCTCCACCCTCGTGGGCCCCCTGTTGCTCCACCGACGTACTTCTTCCTCCTATATATATCCACGTACCCCCAAACGATCAAAGACGGAGCCAAAACCCTAATACCACCGCCGTAACTTTCTGTATCCACGAGATCCCATCTTGGGGCCTATTCCGGAGCTCCGCCAGAGGGGGCATCAATCACGGAGGGCTTCTACATCAACACCATAGCCTCTCCGATGAAGTGTGAGTAGTTTACCTCAGACCTACGGGTCCATAGTTAGTAGCTAGATGGCTTCTTCTCTCTTTTTGGATCTCAATACAATGTTCTCCCCCTCTCTTGTGGAGAACTATTCGATGTAATCTTCTTTTTGCGGTGTGTTTGTTGAGACCGATGAACTGTGGGTTTGTGATCAAGTCTATCTATGAATAATATTTGAATCTTCTCTGAATTCTTTTATGTATGATTGGTTATCTTTGCAAGTCTCTTCGAATTATCAGTTTGGTTTGGCCTACTAGATTGATCTTTCTTGCAATGGGAGAAGTGCTTAGCTTTGGGTTCAATCTTGTGGTGTCATTTCCTGGTGACAGTAAGGGCAGCAAGGCACGTATTGTATTGTTGCCATCGAGGATAACAAGATGGGGTTTTATTCATATTGCATGAGTCTATCCCTCTACATCATGTCATCTTGCTTAAGGCGTTACTCTGTTTTTAACTTAATACTCTAGATGCATGCTGGATAGCGGTCGATGAGTGGAGTAATAGTAGTAGATGCAGGCAGGAGTTGGTCTACTTGTCTCGGACGTGATGCCTATATACATGATCATACCTAGATATTCTCATAACTATGCTCAATTCTGTCAATTGCTCAACAGTAATTTGTTCACCCACCGTAGAATACTTATGCTCTCGAGAGAAGCCACTAGTGAAACCTATGGCCCCCGGGTCTATCTTTATCATATTGATCTCCTACTACTTAGTTATTTCCTTTGCTATTTACTTTGCCTTTATTTTAATTTGCATCTTTATCATAAAAATACCAAAAATATTATCTTTATCATATCTATCAGATCTCACTCTCGTAAGTGGCCCTATAGGGATTGACAACCCCTATTTGCATTGGTTGCGAGGATTTATTTGTTTTGTGCAGGTACGAGGGACTCGCGTGTAGCCTCCTACTGGATTGATACCTTGGTTCTCAAAAACTGATGGAAATACTTACGCTACTTTGCTGCATCATCCCTTCCTCTTCGGGGAAAACCAACGAAGTGCTCAAGAGGTAGCAAGAAGGATTTCTGGCGCCGTTGCCGGGGAAGTCTTCGCAAAAGTCAACATACCAAGTACCCATCACATACCCTTATCTCCTGCATTACATTATTTGCCATTTGCCTCTCGTTTTTCTCTCCCCCACTTCACCCTTTCCGTTTTATTTGCCCTCTCTCTCTCTATCATCCCTCTCTTTCTCTATTTGCCTCTTTTTGCCCGCTTGCTTTTTGTTTGCTTGTGTGTTAGTTTGTTTGCTTGTCGTTATGGCTAGTCCCTTGTCTTCTCCGTTGTCTCCCGAGAATGAAATTCTAAATTTTAAGCAAAGGGAGGGAGAAAATCTAAAAGATGCTTGGTATAGAATTTTCAATGCTCAAAATAAATCTACTAGGAAGCAATCTACTTCCGTTCTTCTTCACAATTTTTATGTAGGCATTACTCCTTGGCACCGTTATGTTCTTGATACTATTACCGGAGGGAATTTTTTGGGGTAGCCATACTTTTGATTCTTATAATGCTATGTTAGATTTATTTGGCTCACCTCCTCTCTGGATTAATGGAACTATATTAACTTTGGGGCATGTAATGCAAAAGCTTGAAATTATTGAAAATAAGGTTGCTACCATAGAATTAATTGAAAATTTGGATAAAAAGATCCATAGCCGAATCTCTTAATATGGATCTAAAGTAGGAGTTACTTTGAAAGATATTAAATAAAAGGAACCCATAGTTAATGAGAAATTAATCACGATTCCGTTATGATCGATAAACTTGAGAATACTGTTACCAACTTGGGAACCGATTTTTCTTCCATTAAGAATACTCCAAGTTCTTCCACTAAAGTTGCCAAGCTTATGTATGTTCCTAAAAATAAGGGTGAATCCTCTAGTAAGGATGCGGATGTAACGCCCTCGATGCGGCTATATCTCCCACGTGTCGAGGCACGACTTAGAGGCATAACCGCATTGAAAGCAAGGTCGCAAGTCAGGAAATCATCACACATCCCATGTACATAAATAATATAAAGGGGAGGTACATAGTTGGCTTACACTCGCCACGTCACATCAAAGTACATAAATAACATCCATCATACAAATCACTCATGGCCCGACTACGGTGCCAAAATAGAAAAAAAAACCCCAACATGCGACAAGGCCCTGAATCGATAACCCCAACTAGGCACCACTACTGATCGTCGGGAAAGGAAACATAATAACGCTGAGAGTCCTCGTCGAACTCCCACTTGAGCTCGTACTCGTCACCTGGAGCGGAATCACCTGGACCTGCATCTAGAATTATAGTATCTGTGAGCCACAGGGACTCAGCAATCTCGCACCCTCGCGATCAAAACTATTTAAGCTTATTGGAAGGATAAGGCAAGTATGTGGAGCTGCAGCAAGCGACTAGCATATGTGGTGGCTAACTTATACGCAAAAGAGAGCGAGAAGAGGGGGCAAGGCGCGAGCGAGAATCTAGAGGAACAACCTGCGCAAGCATTACTCCAACACCGTGTCCACTTCCCGGACTCCGCCGAGAAGAGGCCATCACGGAAACACACTCAGTTGATTCATTTTAATTAATTAAGATTCAAGTTATCTACAACCGGACATTAACAAATTCCCATCTGCCCATAACCGCGGGCACGGCTTTCGAAAGTTCAATCCCTGCAGGGGAGTCCCAACTTAGCCCATGACAAGCTCTCACGGTCAACGAAGGAAAAGACCTCCTCCCAAGACGTTCCGATCAGACTCGGTATCTCGGTAACTCAAGACACTTCGACAGGTTAAAACAAGACCAGCAACACCGCCCGAATGTGCCGACAAATCCCGATAGGAGCTGCACATATCTCTTTCTCAGGGCACACTCAGATTGTCCTAGGTACGGGTAGGCCAGCCCAGAGTTGCCCCTGGTGGCCTCCGGTAGCTGACAGGTGGACCAACACTCAGAGGAGCACTGGCCCGGGGGGGTTAAAATAAGATGACCCTTGAGTCTGCAGAACCCAAGGGAAAGAAAAGGGTAGGCGGCAAAAGGTAAAACCAAGGTTGGGCATTGCTGGAAAAGCTTTAATCAAGGCGAAATATCAAGGGGTTCCCATTATAACCCAACCGCGTAAGGAACGCAAAATCCGGGAGCATAACACCGATATGACGGAAACTAGGGCGGCAAGAGTGGAACAAAACACTAGGCGAGAGGCCGAGCCTTCCACCCTTTACCAAGTATATAGATGCTTTAAGATAACATAGCAATATAATGATATCCCAACAAGTAAATAAATGTTCCAACAAGGAACGGCGCCAATCTTCACCTGCAACTATCAACGCTATAAGAGGGGCTGAGCAAAGCGGTAACATAGCCAATCAACGGTTTGCTAGGACAATGGTAGGTTAGAGGTTCAATCATGCAATTGGGAGGCTGACAAGCAAATGGTAGGCATCGTAGCATTGGCAAAGCAAAAGAGCGAGCAAACTAGCATAGCAAAGATAGTAGTGATTTCGAGGGTATGATCATCTTGCCTGCACACTTGTCAAAGCTGACTGGATCCTCACAAGCAAACTCAACGGGCTCCTCGGTAGCGAACTCGTCTCCCGGCTCTACCCAAACAAGACAAACAAGCAACAAGGATACAATCAACCACGTGCAAGACCAAGCAATGAGATGAAATGATGACATGCTATGCGGGATGCGATGCGGGATGCAAAATGCAAGATATGACAGGAAATGCATGAACCTGGCCTCAACTTGGAATTCCAAGGGTGCCACTGGATAGAGGGGACGAAATCGCTTGAAAACGATATAAAGATCATTGGAATCGGAGCTACGGTTTGGAAATGGCAAGCGTTTTAAGATGACACCGGTCTACGATTTACAGCAAGTAGGCATCTAAATGCAATGAAATGAACATGCTACAGCCACCAAACATGAAAACAAAATACATGGCAGTGATGTACACAAGATGCTTAACAAATAACTAGCACTGAGCCATAGGCAAATTCATCCATTAAGGGGTTCAAACAAGCATGGCAAAAATGAATATGCAAAACAGATTCCAGACTTAGTGAAATTAACACTAGCCTGAAATTTCAGATCATGAAGCCCTCTTCGGAGCAGCAAAACAACATGATAGAAAACCTGAACATGACAAGTAAGAACATGGCATGGAGCTACTCAACAAGCTTAACAAAAGACCCAAAGTGACCTGGGGTCAAAAGGGTTCACAAAATACTCTACCGAGCTCACGAACATAGCTCGAACACAATCAGTTTTCAGACTTAGTGAAAACTGAGGCATGCTGAAATTATAACTCACGAAGGCATGTAAACGAGCTCGATGCACTCACTACGGTGTAAGTCATCGCAAGGCAAGCATATAACCAGCAAGAAGGCACAATATGCTAGCTACACATGGCAAGAACAAAGGCATAGCATGCATGGAACACTAACGGTAGCATCGGCAAAATCGCAAACAAGTTGACGATCTGCCCAGATTAACAATGAAGCAAAAGTTGAGCTCGATTGAGTCAACCTAGAGCACTCCACATATGCAAACAAAGACATGGATGGATAGAGAATAACACAAATATCAAAACACCCTTACTGATCATCCTCAAAAGAGGCATGGATCACTAGGAAACAAGCTGGACATATAGCATCGTGAACTAAAATATCCCAGACTTAGTGAAAATCACTAAGTCCCTGAAATCAGCAATCTCAGGTACCTCTCTTCGCAAGCTTGCACAAGACAACACACACATCCTAAAAATGCATGGGTGGCACCTCTGGAAAGAAGACAAAATGCTTAACAATTCATCCCAAAGGGGCACAGGCATATCATGCACGGATTAAACATGGCAAAAATGACAAAAGTGCATGATGAACTAACGGATCTGCAATTTAACTCACGAAGCCTCCTTCTAACAGCATTTTGGGCAACAAGATGACCTCAAATGCAAATGATGCAATGGAATGAAATGATGTACATGTCGAGGCGAAGATTTTGATATATCATATGCCCAAAACGGAGCTACGGTTGCGGAGATACGAGCAGTCAAACATCGCATAAAAAAACTAGGGTTAGGAGATAAAAGTCAACCGGGGGATCCCCAGATCCAGATCCAGATCGGGTCCGGCGGCACTGTAGCAGTCCGAGCTCGGGCTCGCCGGAAATGGGGCTCACGGCGGCCGGAGACGGAGCGGGACGCCGGGAAGGAGGGGCCGGCCGGCGGGGAAGCTCGCCGGGGCGGCGGCGGACGGCGATGGGAGCAGCGGCGCCGGACCGGTCGAGGCGGCAGCGGGACAGCGGCCGCCGGCGTCGAGGTGGTGACCCTCGCCGGAGTCGTGCGGTGGCGGCGGAGCGCACGCCGGCGAGGAGGCGGACGGGCGGCGTCGGGCGCGGGGACGCGACCCGGCCGATGGGCTTGGGGGGCCGGGGACGGGCCCGAGCGGACCTGCGGCGGCGGGCGGCGATCTGGTCCCGCGGGGGACACGTGGCGGCGGCGGGTTGGATGGCGGCGGCGGGCGGACGCGTCCGGCTCCGTCCGGACGTGTCCGGTAGCGGCGGAGGCGATTTGATCTAGGGTTAGGGGGGAGGGACTCCGCGAATTTGGAGTGGGGGGTGTATATATAGGCATAGAGGGAGCTAGGAGAGTCCAAATGAGGTGCGGTTTTCGCCCACGCGATCGTGATCGAACGCTCTAGGACATGGAGCAGAGTTTGGTGGGTTTTGGGACAAATTTGGGGGGTGTTGGGCTGCAACACACACGAGGCCTTTTCGGTCCCTCGGTTAACCGTTGGAGTATCAAACGAAGTCCAAATGATACGAAACTTGACAGGCGGTCTACCGGTAGTAAACCAAGGCCGCATGGCAAGTCTCGGTCCAATCCGGAAATGTTTAATCCCCACACACGAAAGAACGCTAGAAAAGGCCACCGGAGGAGAACGAAGCGCCGGAATGCAAAACGGACAACGGGGAAAATGCTCGAATGCATGAGATGAACATGTATGCAAATGCAATGCACGTGATGACATGATAAGAGATGCACGGAAAAGAAAAACAACACACGGAGACAAAGACCCGAACCCGAGAAATAAATATAACTTAATGCCGGAAACGGCAAGAGTTGGATACAAATATGGAAAGTATATCTGGGGCGTTACAGCGGATCTCAAATCTATAAGTATTCATCCCAATCTTTTTGCTATCATTAAGGAACCATTTGTTACAAATGAGTTTTTAGATCTTGTGCCTAAAAGTTTGATAATCAATAAAAAGAAAGAAATTCCTAAAGATGGTAGATGCCTAATTGAAGAATTGCCTACCAAAGATGGCAATACCTAGATCTATTCTTCCTTGTTATGCCTAGCTAGGGGCGTTAAACGATAGCGCTTGTTGGGTGGCAGCCCAATTTTATTTTTATTCATTGCTTTTTGCTCCTGTTTAGTAATAAATAAATTATCTAGCCTCTGTTTTGGTTGTGTTTTTTGTGTTTAATTAGTGTTTGTGCCAAGTAGAACCGTTGGGAAGACTTGGGGAAAGTCTTGTTGAACTTGCTGTAAAAAACAGAAACTTTAGCGCTCACGAGAACTGCTGTAATTTTTATTGGAAAAGTGCTATTTAGTTAATTATTTTTTAAGATGATTAATAGATAAATTCCTCACGTCCAGAAATTTATTTTAGAATTTTTGGGGTTCCAGATCTTGCGCTAGCTACAGATTACTACAGACTGTTCTGTTTTTGACAGATTCTGTTTTTCGTGTGTTGTTTGCTTATTTTGATGAATCTATGGCTAGTAAAATAGTTTATAAACCATAGAGAAGTTGGAATACAGTAGGTATAACACCAATATAAATAAATAATGAGTTCATTACAGTACCTTGAAGTGGTCTTTTGTTTTCTTTCGCTAACGGAGCTAAAGAGATTTTCTACTTTAAGTTTTGTGTTGTGAAGTTTTCAAGTTTTGGGTAAAGATTTGATGGATTATGGAACAAGGAGTGGCAAGAGCCTAAGCTTGGGGATGCCCATGGCACCCCCAAGATAATCTAAGGACACCTAAAAGCCAAATCTTGGGGATGCCCCGGAAGGCATCCCCTCTTTCGTCTACTTCTATCGGTAACTTTACTTGGAGCTATATTTTTATTCGCCACATGATATGTGTTTTGCTTGGAGCATCTTGTATTATTTGAGTCTTTATTTGTTAGTTTAACACAATCATCCTTTATGTACACACCTTTTTAGAGATCCATACATGATTTGGAATTTGTTAGAGTACTCTATGTGCTTCGTTTATATCTTTTGAGTCATATAACTTTGCTCTAGTGCTTCACTTATATCTTTTAGAGCACAGTGGTGGATTTGTTTTATAGAAACTATTGATATCTCATGCTTCACTTGGATTATTTTGAGAGTCTTTAATAGCATGGTAATTTTCTTAAAATCCTAATATGCTTGGTATACAAGATTAATAATAAAACTTTCTTGCGAGTGTGTTGAATACTATGATAAGTTTGATGCTTGATAATTGTTTTGAGATATGAAGATGGTGATATTAAAGTGGTGCTAGTTGAGTAGTTGTGAATTTGAGAAAAACTTGTGTTGAAGTTTGTGATTCCCGTAGCATGCACGTATGGTGAACCGTTATGTGATGAAGTCGGAGCATGATTTACTTTTTGATTGTCTTCCTTATGAGTGGCGGTCAGGGACGAGCGATGGTCTTTTCCTACCAATCTATCCCCCTAAGAGCATGCGCGTAATACTTTGCTTTGATAACTTGTAGATTTTTGCAGTAAGTATATGAGTTCTTTATGACTAATGTTGAGTCCATGGATTATACGCACTGTCACCCTTCCACCTTTTCTAGCCTCTCTAATACCGCGCACCTTTCAGCGGTATCATACACCTACCATATACCTTCCTCAAAACAGCCACCATACCTACCTATTATGGCATTTCCATAACCATTCCGAGATATATTGCCATATAACTTTCCACCGTTCTGTTTATTATGACACACTCCATCATTGTCATATTGCTTAGCATGATCATGTAGTTGACATCGTATTTGTGGCAAAGCCACCATTCATAATCCTTTCATACATGTCACTCATGAGTCATTGCATATCCCGGTACACCGCCGGAGGCATTCAAATAGAGTCATATTTTGTTCTAAGTATCGAGTTGTAATTGTTGTGTTGTAAGAAAAATAAAAGTGTGATGATCATCATTATTAGAGCATTGTCCCAGTGAGGAAAGGATGATGGAGACTATGATTCCCCCACAAGTCGGGATGAGACTTCGGATGAAAAATAAATAAATAAAAAAGAGGCCATAAAAAAGAGAAAAGGCCCAAATAAAAAAATGAGAGAAAAAGAGAGAAGGGACAATGTTACTATCCTTTTACCACACTTGTGCTTCAAAGTAGCACCATGATCTTCATAGTAGAGAGTCTCTCATGTTATCACTTTCATATACTAGTGGGAATTTTTCATTATAGAACTTGGCTTGTATATTCCAATGATGGGCTTCCTCAAAATGACCTAGGTCTTCATGAGCAAGCAAGTTGGATGCACACCCACTTAGTTTCTTTTGTTGAGCTTTCATATACTTATAGCTCTAGTGCATCCGTTGCATGGCAATCCCTACTCACTCACATTGATATCTATTGATGGGCATCTCCATAGCCCGTTGACACGCCTAGTTGATGTGAGACTATCTTCTCCCTTTTTGTCTTCTCCACAACCACCACTCTATTCCACCTATAGTGTTATGTCCATGGCTCACGCTCATGTATTGCGTGAAAATTGAAAAAGTTTTGAGAATGTCAAAAGTATGAAACAATTGCTTGGCTTGTCATCGGGGTTGTGCATGATTTAAATATTTTGTGTGGTGAAGATGGAGCATAGCCAGACTATATGATTTTGTAGGGAAAACTTTCTTTAGCCATGTTATTTTGAGAAGACATAATTGCTTAGTTAGTATGCTTGAAGTATTATTATTTTTATGTCAATATGAACTTTTGTCTTGAATCTTTCAGATCTGAATATTCATACCACAATTAAGAAGAATTACATTAAAATTATGCCAAGTAGCACTCCGCATCAAAAATTCTGTTTTTATCATTTACCTACTCGAGGACGAGCAGGAATTAAGCTTGGCGATGCTTGGTACGTCTCCAACGTATCAATAATTTTTGATTGCTCCATGCTATATTATCTACTGTTTTGGACATTATTGGGCTTTATTATCCACTTTTATATTATTTTTGGGACTAACCTATTAACCGGAGGCCTAGCCCAGAATTGTTGTGTTTGCCTGTTTTAGGGTTTCGAAGAAAAGGAATATCAAACGAGTCCAAACGGAATGAAACCTTCGGGAACGTGATTTTCTCAACGAATAAGACCCAGGAGACTTGGACCCTACGTCAAGAAAGGAAACAGGAGGCCACGAGGTAGGGGGCGCACCTACCTACCCCAGGCGCGCCCTCCACCCTCGTGGGCCCCCTGTTGGTCCACCGACATACTTCTTCCTCCTATATATATCCACGTACCCCCAAACGATCAGAGACGGAGCCAAAACCCTAATACCACTGTCGTAAATTTCTGTATCCACGAGATCCCATCTTGGGGCCTGTTCCGAAGCTCCGCCGGAGGGGGCATCGATCACGGAGGGTTTCTACATCAACACCATAGCCTCTCCGATGAAGTGTGAGTAGTTTACCTCAGACCTACGGGTCCATAGTTAGTAGCTAGATGGATTCTTCTCTCTTTTTGGATCTCAATACAATGTTCTCCCCCTCTCTTGTGGAGAACTATTCGATGTAATCTTCTTTTTGCGGTGTGTTTGTTGAGACCGATGAATTGTGGGTTTATGATCAAGTCTATCTATGAATAATATTTGAATCTTCTCTGAATTCTTTTATGTATGATTGGTTATCTTTGCAAGTCTCTTCGAATTATCAGTTTGGTTTGGCCTACTAGATTGATCTTTCTTGCAATGGGAGAAGTGCTTAGCTTTGGGTTCAATCTTGCGGTGTCCTTTCCCGGTGACAGTAAGGGCAGCAAGGCACATATTGTATTGTTGCCATCAAGAATAACAAGATGGGGTTTTCTTCATATTGCATGAGTCTATCCCTCTACATCATGTCATCTTGCTTAAGGCGTTACTCTATTTTTAACTTAATACTCTAGATGCATGCTGGATAGCGGTCGATGAGTGGAGTAATAGTAGTAGATGCAGGCAGGAGTCGGTCTACTTGTCTCGGACGTGATGCATATATACATGATCATACCTAGATACTCTCATAACTATGCTCAATTCTGTCAATTGCTCAACAGTAATTTGTTCACCCACCGTAGAATACTTATGCTCTCGAGAGAAGCCACTAGTGAAACCTATGGCCCCTGGGTCTATCTTTATCATATTGATCTCCTACTACTTAGTTATTTCCTTTGCTATTTACTTTGCCTTTATTTTACTTTGCATCTTTATCATAAAAATACCAAAAATATTATCTTTATCATATCTATCAGATCTCACTCTCGTAAGTGGCCCTATAGGGATTGACAACCCCTATTTGCGTTGGTTGCGAGGATTTATTTGTTTTGTGCAGGTACGAGGGACTCACGCGTAGCCTCCTACTGGATTGATACCTTGGTTCTCAAAAACTGAGGGAAATACTTACGCTACTTTGCTGCATCATCCCTTCCTCTTCGAGGAAAACCAACGCAGTGCTCAAGAGGTAGTAGGGGGCCACTAGGGGGACCATGAGGTAGGGGGCGCGCCTAGGGGGTAGGGTGCGCCCCCACCCTCCTACGCAGGGTGTGGCCCCCCTGGTGAACTTCTTGCGCTCGGTATTTTTTATATATTCTGAAAACGTCTTCTGTGAAGTTTCAGGACTTTTGGAGCTGTGCAGAATAGGTCTCTAATATTTGCTCCTTTTCCAGCCCAGAATCCCAGCTGCCAGCATTCTCCCTCTTTATGTAAACCTTGTAAAATAAGAGAGAATAGGCATAAGTATTGTGACAAAATGTGTAATAACAGCCCATAATGCAATAAATGTCGATATAAAAGCATGATGCAAAATGGACGTATCAGAGCATGGATCCTGCTTGGCTCAGACTTCTTGACGATGTAGCGGCTTGGTCGAGGTATGCAAGGGGTTCGCCTCGCGGGAGTATTTTTCTATGGAGACTGTCGTCAGTGTAAAACCAACACACACACACTCGCATTGGCTTGGCCGATGTGGTTGGTGTCTCGTCTCGACTAGACGCCGAGGTTACGGCAGTCTACGGATACAGAGACTCTGCCTCACGAGGCCGTGAGAGGTAACGTCTTAGAGGGGCGTGGTGGATGCCTCGTCTTGGCTAGATGCCGTATTCGGTGGTCTTCCAAAACAAGGATCACACCACAAGTGTTGGGGATATTACTACTGGGCGTAAACCGGCCTATCTGGGCCGGATTAACTTCGTCAGTAGTTAAGTAAGTTAAAGCCCAAGAAGATAGAGGAGGGCTCAAGGCCCATGGTCGGCTCAAGGCCTGCAGCCGTAAACCGGCGTTAGTAGTTAACCTGTATTGTAAGTTAGGAATAAGAAGAGACCAAACCGGACACATCTATAAGACGGTATTGGGACTCCGTAAGCCGACGAGAGTCACCCGTGTATATAAGGGGACGACCCGGCGGCGGTTCAAGGACAACAGACAACAACTCGAGACATAGGCGAAGCTTGTTTGCTCCCTAGTCATCGAAACCCCATCAATTCCATCACAACTAGACGTAGGCTTTTACCTTCATCGAAGGGGCCGAACTAGTATAAACTCTCTTGTGTCCTTGTGTCTGCTTTAACCCCTTCAAGCTAACCTGTCGCGATGGCTCCACGACTAAGTCCTTTCTCTAGGACATCTGCCGTGACAAAACCACGACAGTTGGCGCCCACCGTGGGGCTATCGCACGATGGTTTCCGGTTCTTGGAGGGCCGCTTTGAAGGACTCGAGGGCTACGTTGTAGGCCGGATGACTAAGAGTCGTCGCGGCAAGCTCTACATCGACGACGCAGGCTGGGGCCCCGAGGCCGGCTCAATTGAGTACGGGTACCGGGTCCCCTTTGGTAGCATTCATGTTTTCATTGGCAAGATCGGTGAACCGGGCCCTGAGCCGGACATCTACACCGACCCCGTCGAGACGGCTCAGCGTGCGCAATCCGCCCGGGTTAAACCGGCCATGAAGCGTGCCTTCGTGGGAGTCATCCATGGAGGAAGTTATGAGGACGGATCGGAGTTTCGCGGGGCGACTGTCGTTTGTTCCGGTGACGAATCTTCGACCGGAGAAACCGAATCTCTTTATCAGCTACAAGATGGCCGGATTGGGAGCTGTTCCGATGGCGACAGTATTCCGGACCCCTCTGATCTGCCCAACCGGGTTGGAATATTCATGACCGGAACACAAGCAGCGCTTCATTCTTCGACAGCCGCGGCAACGATCTCCGGTTCAGCAGCGGCGACGGCTGCCGGGGCAGGAGGCCCTGTGCGCCCGCCGGCTCAGGTTCTATCAGAACTATTTGATGCGTTGGCTGTGCTTATGACGGAAGTTAATCCGCCAGATCAGGACGTTCACAACATGGAGATTGCAAAGGTAAAGGAACAGATCACCAAGGCCAAGGCGGATCTGGCGGCTGAGGACACCAGGATGGCCGCAGAGCGGGCCGCTTTAGACGCACAGGCCTACAGGCTTATGTTGGACCAGAGCGCGTCACATAAAGTCATGAGGAGGAAGCACCGATCCCGCTTACCTCTGGTTTTCGAGGCCAGAGACCTTTTCAACACTCCAGGACCAAGAGCCGGCAATCCGCTGGAGGGGAATCGGGCAGAAGCCCCTGGGACCGGTGCACTGGTTCAGCCTCGTCAGATGGGCCCGCCTCGTCAAAACACCATTATACCTCAGGATGCTTTAACACCTCCGGGTCACTACTCCAACCCAATGGACAATCTTGTTGCCGTTGCTGCACGGCTGGAAGCCATTCCAATTGAAGGTGACTCGCCGCAGGCAGTAGAGACGCGACGGGTCAAGGAACTTCTGAGGACAGCTTTGGCCCAACAGGAAGCGTACTCGTACAGCCGCGACCGGATCCACTCGACCCCCCGTCCAAGCCGGAGCTATAGCATACATATGGATGAACGAGCAGTGTCGAGTAATGAACGACGTGGAGCACCCCATGGCAACAACCCGACGGGTGGTGCTGATGACGCTCAGGAAGTGGTGAACCGGGCCCGAGCGCGCAGGGAGGCCGAGTTAGCCGCACAGCATCAGGCTCGGCAGCTCACGCCGGTTCGTCCAACCATCTCGATCGAACCTGGTGTTACTTCTAGTTCTTTGGGGGTGCCTTGCCTTATCCCCGCTTTACGCAACGTACGCCTGCCCAAGGATTTCAAAGGCCCGCGCAAGGTACCAAATTACACGGCGGATCAACCTCCAGAGACATGGGTGGAGAGCTATGAGATGGCCATGGAGATGCTTGATGTGGATGACACGGCGTGTGCGGAATACTTCACCATGATGCTTGAAGGAACGGCCCGTACTTGGTTAAAAAGCTTACCAGCTAATTCTATCAGTTCGTGGGCCCAATTACGAGCCCGGTTTATCAGCAATTTCAAGGATACCTGTAAACAGCCTATGTCGATAGTGGACTTAGCTGCATGCGTCCAGGAGGAAGGAGAATCAACGACTCATTGGGTGCGCCGGGTTTCACAAGTGTTGCACTCCTCAGACCGCATCAACGCTGACACCGCAGTATTAACCCTAGAAGGCAACTGCCGGTTTGGGCCCCTGAAGTTGAAATTGGGACGGATGAAGCGCCATTGCACCGACATGGGGACCCTCAAGGCCGCTTTGGTGAAATATGCTGATTCTGATAGTACCAAGGATCCCGAATCTGATGATGACAAGATAGGGAAAGGGAAGAAGAACAGCAGCTCCAAAGGTCAGCAGCATCACTGGGTAGGCAATGGCGGAGGAGGCAAGCGTAAAGCGGATGGTAACATGGACTTTGTGGCTAATACCAACGCACAGGACAATGGCCAGCGACGCAAGGGTAGGCCGAAAAATCGTAATGGAGCACCCAACCCTAACCCAAACCGCCTAAACTATCTGCTAAGCCAGCCCTGTCCAAGACATGGGATGAAGGAGGAGCCAGCAAACCACCTTTGGAAGGATTGCTTTATTATGCAGGAGTTCAAGAATTCTAATAATTTCCGGTATGATCACGAATCTGGCGGTGGCTCAGGGTCTGGGCCGGGTTACGGTGGAGGAAGTTCCGGTTCAGGATTTAATGGTAATCCGGGCGGACATAATGGTCAAAATAGTCAGAACAACCAGGGTGGTTACAACCAACAGCAGCAACAGTCAGGTTACCAGAGCAACCCAAAGCAGTTGAGTAGTGGGCAGTACCATGTCTTTACCACTAGGTTAGACAAGCGAGACCGGAAGGTTCAGAGGCGGACAGTCAACTCTGTTGAACCGGCCATACCCCGTTATCTACGTTGGTCTGAACAGCCAATCATATGGAGCAGAGAGGATCACCCACCCCAGGTCGATAATCCGGGTCAGTTGGCTCTGGTGGTGGCGCCTCAGGTGGGAGGTTATAAGTTCACCAAGGTGCTCATGGATGGAGGGAGCAGCATTAACATCCTGTACTATGAGACCTTCCGTCGTATGGGACTAACAGATAAGAATCTCAAACCGTCTAATACAGTATTCCACGGTGTAGTGCCTGGCAGATCAGCATATCCCGTTGGTAAGATAGCTCTCGAAGTGGCCTTTGGGGATGATCATGATTCCAGGTTGGAGACATTGACGTTTGAAGTGGTGAAAATCCAAAGTCCATATCATGCCCTGTTTGGGCGACCAGCATACGCCAAGTTTATGGCTCGACCCTGTTATGTGTATTTGCAGCTCAAGATGCCGGGTCACAAGGGGACAATAACGGTTCACGGAAGCCGCAAAATCGCTTTGGAATGCGAGGAAGGAGATGCGGCTTATGCAGAGTCGGTTTGTGCCACCGAGGAGTTGAAGTACTATAAAGACAATGTTGATCCGGCGGACATGACTCCGTTGAAGAAGCCAACTACGGAGCATGATCCGGCCCTGAAGTTCAAATCGGCAGCAGAAACTAAGCTTGTTGACTTCGTACCTGGCGATTCGTCCAAGCAGTTCAGCATCAGTGCCAACTTGGATCCGAAATAGGAAAGCGCGCTCATCGAGTTCATCCGTGAGAATCGGGACATTTTTGCATGGAAGCCCTCCGACATGCCAGGTGTACCGAGGCAACTCGCTGAGCACACACTTAATGTGGATCCTAAATATAAACCGGTGAAACAGTTCCTCCGCTGGTTTAACGAAGAAAGACGCAAGGCGATTGGAGAAGAGGTAGCCAGGCTCTTAGCAGCTGGCTTTATTGTTGAAGTTTTTCACCTCGAGTGGCTTGCCAATCCGGTGCTGGTCCTCAAGAAAAACGGCACCTGGCGCATGTGTGTGGATTACACAGATCTTAATAAAGCTTGTCCAGCGGATCCTTTTGCCCTCCCCCGTATTGATCAAATTATTGATGCTACGGCGGGTTGTGAGCGTTTAAGTTTTTTGGATGCGTATTCTGGCTATCATCAGATCAAAATGGTAGTTAAGGACCAGGAGAAGACAGCATTTATAACTCCCTTTGGAGCCTTCTGCTATGTGTCTATGCCCTTCGGGCTCAAGAGTGCCCAGGCAACTTACCAACGGTGTGTACAAAATTGTCTTCACAAGCAGATTGGCCATAACGTACATGCTTACGTGGATGATATCGTGGTTAAATCCAGGGAGAAGGAGACTCTGATTGATGATTTGAAGGAAACCTTTGATAACCTGAGAACATACAAGATGATGCTTAATCCGGACAAGTGTGTCTTTGGTGTACCGGCGGGCAAGCTATTGGGTTTTCTAGTGTCCAATAGGGGAATTGAGGCTAATCTGGAGAAGATCACGGCTATCACCTCCCTGGCTAAACCGAAGTGTATCAACGATGTTCAACGCCTGGCAGGCCGGATTGCTGCGCTAAGCCGGTTTATCAGTCGCCTGGGTGAGAAGGCAATCCCTTTGTATCAGATGTTGAAAAAGACGGATCAGTTTGTCTGGAGTTCTGCTGCTGATGAAGCATTTGAGGACTTAAAGCGGCAATTGGCCAATCCGCCTATGCTCGCCGCTCCCGTTGACAAGGAGTCGTTACTGCTATATGTTGCTGCTAATGTTCGGGCGGTCAGCGTAGCTATTGTGGTGGAGCGAAAGGAGGCAGGTAAGGAGCATCCGGTTCAACGTCCGGT
This sequence comes from Triticum urartu, assembly GCF_003073215.2. Classification (NCBI taxonomy): domain Eukaryota; kingdom Viridiplantae; phylum Streptophyta; class Magnoliopsida; order Poales; family Poaceae; genus Triticum; species Triticum urartu. The sequence goes on along the minus strand of NC_053024.1, from coordinate 252,280,673 downwards.
CTATTATATCGGCGAGGTGCTCATTGAGTCCAAGCAAAGGTATCCGCATTGGCAGAAGCTGGTGTATGGAGTTTTTATGGCAAGCCGGAAGCTTAAACAATATTTCCAAGGGCACTCAATTACGGTGGTCAGTTCTGCTCCTTTGGGAGATATCATCCAGAACCGGGAAGCAACTGGCCGGATTACAAAGTGGGCCATAGAGCTGGGGCCGTACGGTTTGAAGTATGTGCCTCGGACAGCGGTTAAGTCTCAAGCACTTGTTGATTTCATCAATGATTGGACGGAAATGCAAGCACCTGAAGAAAAGTCGGATCATACGTATTGGACCATCCATTTTGACGGATCCAGGCAGTTGGAAGGCTCGGGGGCTGGAGTCGTATTAACTTCCCCACGAGGTGATAAGATTTGTTATGTTCTCCGTTTAATGTTCCCTTGTACTAACAATGCAGCTGAGTATGAAGCCTTGCTCCATGGTCTCCGGATGGCTAAGGAGATGAATCTAAGTCGGGTTAAGTGCTTCGGTGACTCGGACCTTGTGGCTCAGCAAGTGTCTGGCACTTGGGACTCCAAGGACCCACTCATGGCAGCATATCGTCATGAGGTGGATACTGTCGCGGGTTATTTCAAAGGCTATCAGGTGGACCACGTGGACTGGCGGAAAAATGAAGCGGCAGATGCTTTAAGCCGGCTGGGCTCTCAGCGCAAACCGGTCCCACCCAATGTTTTTCTGGATGTGCTGCACAACCCATCGGTCAAGATCCCTGGTGAAGAGGATTTGGCTATTCCTGATCCGGAGGCTCAATTGGTGGCGGCTCTTCATGTTATTCCAGATTGGACGCTTCCTTACCTGGCATACAAGAACCGGGGTGAGTTGCCAGAGGATGAGATTCTAGCCCGACAGATAATCCGGCGATCCAAATCCATGGCTATCATCAACAGCGAGTTGCATCATTGCAGTATATCAGGAGCTTTTCAACGCTGTGTGTCTCCTAAAGAAGGTCGTGAAATTTTGCGTGAGATCCACGAAGGAGATTGTGGTCACCACGCCGGTTCAAAGTCTCTGGTGGCCAAAGCGTTTCGCCATGGTTTTTATTGGTTAACTGCTCATGCGGATGCGGAGGATCTGGTCAGACGATGTGATGGTTGCCAAAGGTTTTCAAGGCGTGCTCATGTACCAGCTCAAGAATTGAGAATGATTCCAATTACTTGGTCGTTTGTGACTTGAGGGATGGATATGGTTGGGCCTTTCAAAAGGTCCAAAGATAAGAAGACCCACCTCCTGGTGGCGGTTGACAAGTTTACAAAGTGGGTGGAGGCAGAACCTGTTAGCAAGTGTGATGCGGCCACGGCGGTTCAGTTCATCAAAAAGGTGATTTTCCGGTTTGGCTTTCCGCACAGTGTTATCAGAGATAATGGTACCAATTTGTCCAAAGGTGCTATGAAGGAGTTCTGCAAACGGGAGCACATCCGGCTCGACGTTTCATCAGTGGCACATCCACAGTCCAATGGTCAAGCAGAAAGAGCTAATCAAGAGATCTTGAGAGGCATCAAGCCCCGGCTCATGGTTCCTTTGCAGAGAACGCTGGGTTGTTGGATAGAAGAATTACCATCTGTGTTATGGAGCATCAATACAACACCCAACAGATCAACAGGATACACACCGTTCTTCATGGTTTATGGAGTGGAGGCGGTTCTCCCCAGCAATATCCGTCATGACTCACCTCGTGTCACGGCTTATGTTGAAGTGGACAACGAGACAGCACGACAAGATGCTTTGGACCGGTTGGATGAAGAGCGTGACATCATAGCCGCTCGGTCGGCGATTTACCAGCAGGATCTTCGTCGTTATCACAGTCGCCGAGTCAGAACCAGAGCCTTCGAGGAAGGAGATTTGGTGCTTCGGCTCATCCAAGATCAGACTGATATGCATAAGCTATCCCCACCTTGGGAGGGGCCTTTCATGGTCAGCAAGAATCTGCACAACGGGTCGTACTATATGATCGATATTCGAGAGCATAAGGACTCACGTACATCAGAGGAGGAGACTATCAGGCCGTGGAATATAGCTCATCTTCGGTCTTACTATACCTGAGCCATTGGCTATACTTATGTACATATTACGACAATGTATATATTATGATTAAATATAATAAACCGGAACCTCAGCTAAAGCGGGGTATCTGTTCTTTTACATCATGTGAGGTTACACGGAGTTGCTCTAAAGCGGCCTCTGGTTTACCCCTTGAGTTCGCTTTGCTAAAAGCATCGTGTTATATCACTTGGAGGATTGGTCGTGTCCGAACCAATACCATGCCTCTTGATAGGCGAGAGCCACCAGATCACTTGGGGACTTGGTCATGTCTGAACCAGTCATGCCTCTTGATCAGCCTAAGGCCACAGAATCACTTGGGGGCTTGGTCGAACCCGAACCATGACCATGCCATTTGGTCGGCATAAATGCCACGGTTTCATTTGGGGACCTGGCTGACTAGAACCATAGTTACACCTAACAGGAGCTTGGTCGTGTTTGGCCATGGTAACGCCATTTGATCAGCTTAAATAAACCTTTTTTGGCAAACGGTTTTGTCGTTGCTTTTGCTTCACACTTTTCTTTGAAGGGGTTTTTTTGCTTTTCATAGTCTTTTTTAAACCAACAAAGTTTTTTAACCAATCAATTGACGGAACACAGTTCACGTCAATCCGGAGACTATTTGTCCGGTTTGATCCTTGTTGTTAACATCCTCTTATGGAGTAACACGGTGTTTATTATAACCCGGCACGGTTTACATGGTAAACCAGCGTCATATATATATATATATATATATATATATATATATATATATATACAGGAGCTGTTATCTCCTCCAACAGTGTGGGTTTGCAAAACTCCGCTTCAAGATTGGCCAAGCCAACTTCACACTCAACGATGACAGGTATTGTGTATCTCAAAATTTTGATCATATACTTAAAATTTTGTTTTGGATGTTTTGATTTCATATATACAGACATCATATTCTGCCTGACGGTACAACCGCGGTGGCACTTGATGAATTTCTTATTTCAGAAAGTGTTTTGGAAAGTTCATTACCACAGGAAGAACAAGTTATGCACGAAGGCATACCAACATCAAAGGTATCAGCTAGCCTATTACCAGGCAACATGGTGCCCATAATAATATAATTGTTTTTCACAAAGGAGAGGCAGTTTTAAAACCGGCTTCCGGTTCAAGCTTGGCCACCAGCCTGGCCTGATGGTTGTGGGTCATCCTGCGCCGCTTCAGCTTCTGTTTCTCTACCCAGTGGCTGGAAATCCACAATTGTCCAGTCGATTCCCATTAATGCTTGAAAAATAGCTTCATCATGGATCAGCAATGACGGGTCAATATCGGGAGCGTAAGTATGCTTACGGATTGGAGGGATCAGATTTTCCGATTCATGGATTGGTGCAGCTATTCGCTTGTTCTGACTGTCATATTGGGCTTGATAATGAGACAAGTCTGCTTCCTCAGCCAGTTGACAAGCTAGCGGACGTATCTCCCGGTTTATTGCTCGCAGATCCGCTTCGCCAAATTCTGACCCATCTTCCTTCAAGCTGGGATAGCCCTGAGCCGCTTCAATGGGATCAAAATCCGGCACCTAGGCTTTTGCCCGGATTAAGGCATTGATTGCACCGGTTCGAGTAGCAGATTTCTTCAGCTCTTCAACCCGGGCAGGAAGCGCCGACAGTTTCATCAGAGTATCTTGAATCAAAGTGGGTGCCGGTTTGTTATGAGATGCGGTACAGATGATCCGCTGGGCACCAGTATACAATTGTTCAACCAATGTATAGGCGGCTTTTAGTTTCTTCCGCACATCTGACCCCAAGTGATCAATGCGTGTCCCTGAAATACCATAAAGGGTTAATAAACCGGCGACTCTGTCAGAAGGCAGAGCCAATTCAGAAGGCAAACTAGCTTACCAAAGATAGCAGTAGTCATGGCATGCACGTGCCGCTTTATGCTGGTCAGTTCATCCGCCACTGGTTTTAGTGCAGCCTCGGCATCCACTGCTCGTTTGATCAAAGCGGACTTTTCAGTGGCCCAATCCGCTTGCTTCTTCTTGAAGCTCTCCTTAGGTTGTTCCATGGCGCTTAAAGCGCTGGCCAATTCCTCTTTTGCTTTGGAGGTTTCAGCCTGTTGGGTTTTCAGGTTTTCTTGGAGATCGGTGACTTGGTTTTCTTTCGTCTTCAGCTCCGCCTGCATGCATACAGATATATGCTTCAACAAATTGGTATAAGGATTCAAGTACCAGTCACATAACAAGTTATGCACTTAGCACTTGGGGGCTAATGCATATTCGGTCTTCATCTTTCAATTGCTTACAAAGTCCCAAGATCAATACAAGTATTCAACTTGGCACTTGGGGGCTAATGGCTATTTGCTCGTATATATTCTGATGCAGCAATTTCAATTACTTAAAGTACCGGTTTAACTACGTTAAGTTGAACCGGCCCTTGGGGGCTACATCAGCAAACTTCAAAGCATCAAGATTTATATTGGTAAGTCCCAGTTTGAAAGAATATAACAAACCGGCCCTTGGGGGCTAGGAGAGTCAGCAAGAATGGAAGCATACAAGCAGGAAGGAGCATATGGAAGTTACCTCATATTTCTCTTTCATCATATTAACCAGACCGGCTTCATAGTCGCAACTGGTATACAACCGGTTCAGATAGCCGGAATGGATATCTTGGGCGTTCAGAGCAGCATAAGTCGTCAGATCAGCGTTCCACTTGCCTTTGCCAAAGGCAGCAAATTCTTCCTTGGTAGAATGTTTGGATAAAGCGATAGGATTGCTTGGATCAGTATGGCCAGTGCTAGTAATGACAACCTCATCATCCTGGGTACCACCGGTTTGCACTGGGGCTGTTGGCTTGTTAGTAGGTTTTGCTGGACCGGTGGAACTTTCAATCCGGATGGAACCTGTGGGCTGATTGACAGGACCTAAGGCGTCAGTAGGTCTCTCATCAGCAATAAGATCATCGTCCTGCTGCGGTGGATCGTTGAGTATATCCTCAGGAATAGCCGCTTCAAGATTGGGTGTCTTGCCTGGTTAAAGAATGACATCTTCTTCGACCGCTTTGTCCAGGCGGGCCTTCTTGCTTGGCCTAGGTTTGGCCCTGAGAAGAATAACAAAATCAAATACAGCATATGTTCTAAGGCAATGTACTGCAAACATCATAATAAGTATAGCTTACCCAAGCACCGTTTTGAGCAGTGGGAGCTGAGTAGCCGATGACTCGCCAGAAGATGAGTGGGAAGTAACCTGGTAATCAGAGTCAGACGGATTAAGAGGTTGACGAAAGCAGCCCGCTTTAGGACAAGCACTGACAAGCAAATTATAGACCTCGGAATGGCGTTTCCGAACCGGACTGTTCGGTAAACCGGCGGAGGTAACTACCTGGCCGCTGTGCCGGGTGGTGCGGCGAGCTTCGTGTTGTTGGGTCTTCATAAGAAGTTTAGAATCCAAATAAGCAAGAGGATGAGAAAATTTAACTTTCCAGTTTGCCTGACGGATTTTTTGTGAAGGCAAAGTTTCTGAATCGGAAGAGAGAATAATTACCTCTGCAACATCCGCGTGGCTAGCTTCGGCATCATCCTGACAAATATCATCATCAATAAGACACATGAAAAATAAACCAAGTGATTCAAGCTCTACCTCAAAGTCCGGATTATCCACCTCATCATCAGGGGCCGGATTAGAAGATGCAGTGGTTCTTTTCCTGTGGGCAGTCTTCTTCACAGCTTTAGTCTTTTGCCGGGTTGCTCTTTCCGGTTTGTCTGGTTTTTCTGGTTTCTCCTGCGGTAGTTTTTTGCTCCAAAACGGATCATCGCCCTGATTATGCAGACACTGATATTAAAAACAATGACCAGACATATCAATAACAGATTCAGCAAAGAGAAAAATCAAAGTCTTACAGCTGGCGGTTTGTTGGTGGCACAGAAGGGAAGCAGGCCGGTTCTAGCGCAGACGTGTTCCGGTTCATTCAGTATCTTATGCACAGCCTCTGTGATTTCTTCACCGGAGAGCTGGAGTTTTGAATGTCGCAGTGGGTCATCAACACTGTCAGTATACTCGCACATCAAACCGGAGCGCTGACTAAGGGGCAGTATGCTCCATGATATCCAACAGCGAGCGAGATCAACCCCTGTTAAACCGTTGGCCATAAAGGCTCTGAGCTTTGACAGCTGGGGAGCATATTTGCTTCTCTCCTGGGCAGTCAATCTTTAAGGAAAAGGGTGTGTATTGCTGAGCCGCTCCGGACGAAAGTTAGGCAAGGGATTCTCACCAGCAGGGGAGGTGTCTTTGCAGTAGAACCATGTCTGATTCCACTTCTTGGGGTGACTGTGCAGCTTGGCGTGAGGGTATGTGACCTCTTTCCTTTTCTGAATCGCCATGCCACCCAACTCCGTATTAGAGCCATCAGTAAACTCAGTACGGCGGTTTAGATGGAAAAGATCTCTGAACAATTCCACTGTGGGCTCCTCTTGAAAGAACACCTCACTGAGCACTTGGAAGTGGCACATATTTGTAACAGAGTTGGGGCCAGTGTCTTGCGGATGGAGTTGGAAATCGGCTAAAACATCCCGGTAAAATTTAGAACCGGGCGGCTTAAAGCCCCGGGCTAAGTGATCTACGAAAACAACAACCTCTCCTTCTCGAGGTGTGGGAGGGCATTCTTTGCCAGGAGCCCTCCAATGGATGGTATCTTTGCTGCCTAAAGCGCCAATCAGGACTAAATCGTCCAGTTGATCCTCTGTGACGCGAGAAGGAACCCAATTGCACTCATATACTTGCTTGGCCATGATGGAATCTACAAAGTAGAAGATCCCGGTTCAAAAATGCATTTGATCAAGGTACGTTGGTATGGGCACTATTAAACCGGAGACAGAACTATCTGAACCGGAGTTTCATGAAGCAACCAACATCTAGCGGTTCAACAAGGGGACTAATGGCATATACCAGTTTGGGAAATTTTCTATAAGGTTAAACCGCCTGATCTAAGCATTGAAAAGCTGAGATTGCGGATGGACAAGTACGCACAAACAGGTTTCACAAGATTTCTTTACAGCATTGGATCTGAAGCAAGTTCAGAGAAGAGATAAATATTTAGAGGTTCAAAGGAGCAGTACCGAACCAATGAGCAAAACGTTCATATAGACCCATGGTTTGAGATGCATAAGTAAAGGCGAAGGTCAAACAACTATCATTGCATAGAATAAAGATTTGTGAATTCATCTAAAGATCTATTGTATGAGCAAGAGGCGGACGATGAACACTGAAGAACTGCGAAACCCTAGGCCAGATCCGCGGGGGAAAAGATAAAAGATTTACCGGAACTGAGGAAGATGCGAAAGGTTGCCGCGATGTTCTGGTGCGCTCAGGTTGATGCAGCGGCCAAGGATGAGGCAGAGGTCGACGGCGGCGGCGGAGCTCCGAGCCTGGCGACGCGAGGAAGATGAAGAAGGCACGGAAGGAGAAAAGAAATGACCCTTCGGTCCTATTTATGAGGCGAAAGAACATGAGTCAGGCGCGACAATCAAGGGGCCACAAAACGGAGTTGTCGCCTCGATTTCCGCCGATCTATTAAACAAAGAAGCATAATGGGTAGCTTCGTTATGACAGGTGACATCACTCCGGTTTACAGCAATCAGAGAAGATGACATCATGGCGGTTTACCAATTTATAAGAAGATATTGAAGATGAAGCTGTTATTAAAGGATTGACATGAACCCGTTCAAATCAATCTGGGGCCTAATGTTGGGGATATTACTACTGGGCGTAAACCGGCCTATCTGGGCCGGATTAACTTCGTCAGTAGTTAAGTAAGTTAAAGCCCAAGAAGACAGAGGAGGGCTCAAGGCCCATGGTCGGCTCAAGGCCTGCGGCCGTAAACCGGCGTTAGTAGTTAACCTGTATTGTAAGTTAGGAATAAGAAGAGACCAAACCGGACACATCTATAAGCCGGTATTGGGACTCTATAAGCCGACGAGAGTCACCCGTGTATATAAGGGGATGACCCGGCGGCGGTTCAAGGACAACAGACAACAACTCGAGACATAGGCGAAGCTTGTTTGCTCCCTAGTCATCGAAACCCCATCAATTCCATCACAACTAGACGTAGGCTTTTACCTTCATCGAAGGGGCCGAACTAGTATAAACTCTCTTGCGTCCTTGTGTCCGCTTTAACCCCTTCAAGCTAACCCGTCGCGATGGCTCCACAACTAAGTCCTTTCTCTAGGACATCTGCCGTGACAAAACCACGACAACAAGGCCGAAGAAAAGTGGCATCATGGAGGGGCGTGGTTGATGCCTCGTCTCAGTTAGACACCGTATTCGGTGGTCTGCTAAGACAAGGATCACGCCACCCGTACGACAAACGAGACCTGATGCAATGAAGGGTGCACCTCGTCTCATCTGGACGCTGCATTCGGTGGTCCACCAAGTCAAGGGAAAAGCATCACGGTGTCGAAGAAACGTGACATCATGGAAGGGAGTGGTTGATGCCCCATCCTAGCTAGACGCCATATTCAGTGGTCTGCTAAGACAAGGAGCACGCTACCTGTACGCCGAGACCTATACGCCATGAAGAGTGCACCTCGTCTTGGCTGGACGCCGTATTCGGTGGTCTGCTAAGACAAAGGAAACACATCGCGGGGATCATGGTAAGGGTCGGTGAAGACGTGTCATCGCATAACACCATCTTCTTCGTATCGCGGGCTCCGTGTTGCGGGCAGCACCGGGGGCGTGTGTCATCTTCATGGGCTCCAGGTCGCGGGCTCCGTCTTGATGAGGTAGACATCGGTGGTGTCGTCCCGCGAGCTCCACGCCTCCGTCCATCGCGGCACCAGCTTGATGATGCTGGCAATGGATGTCGTCCTAGCGAGCTCGGTGTCACCATCCATCACCGCACGGCGGCGGCATCCTCGCTAGCTCCAGGCCTTCGTCCTCCATAGCACGAGTTTGATGAAGAAGACAACGAGCGTCGTCCTAGCAAACTTCGAGTCGCCATCCTCCGCGGCACATAGCAGCATCCCCGTGAGCTTCATGCCACGATCCTCCGCGGCATTGGGTTGTTGATGTTGGCGATGGGAGTCGTCTTGGCGAGCTCCACGCCACCATCCTCGATGGCGCCGGCTTGATGACGAAGTCGAGGGCGTTGTCTGGGCAAGCTGCACGCCTCCGTCCTCCATGGCGCCGGCTTGACGAAGTAGATGGTGGTCGGCCTCCCAGCAGGCTTGATGCCTCCTCCTTGTTGTGTGCGTCCATGGGTGAGTGTGCGCCCATGTGTGAGAGCGCCACATCGGTCGCCACTTCGTCCGCTGCATCTAGGTGCGTGATGACCTACACACATAGAACAACAATAAGATTATTGCATCACCAGAAATCCTCCTATGGGCATGTTCATCTGCTCACCGCTGCTCTGCTTCCGTGTGAGGGTGTCGTCGTCGTGTTCCCTTGGCGCATGCGTCGCTGCATGGGCGCGCCCTCCGATCTCCTCAACGCTGCCACCAGAGGCGCGGGGTCCTTCTCTTGTTGCCTACGTGAGGTGCTCTTCTTGGTGTATTGCATGCCTTCTGTCTTCCTCGCAAGTTGTGTTCTTGCGTGAGGCTCTCCGTATGTGAGTCTTGCTGGGTGTTGCGGGCGGCTGCGTGAGATGTGTGCTTGCTACCTGCATACACAAAAGAGATATAGATGTACGTATCGGGCCTCCACGGATCCTTCTTGGTGCATGCACTGCCGCCGTTGCCTGACGAGCGTGCCGCCGCCGTGGGTGCGACCTTCATGTTGTTATCGACGCTGCCGCCACGCCGCGTCTTCTGCGTCCCCTCTCTCCTCTGGTACATACATGAGGTCTCGGCTCGCCGTCCGTTGCCACCGGGTAGATGGCAACCTCGTCTTTACCCAACCATGCTTGCTTTGAAGGAAATATGCCCTAGAGGCAATAATAAATTTGTTATTTATATTTCCTTATATCATGATAAATGTTTATTATTCATGCTAGAATTGTATTAACCGGAAACTTAGTACATATGTGAATACATAGACAAACAAAGTGTCACCGGTATGCCTCTACTTGACTAGCTCGTTGAATCAAAGATGGTTAAGTTTCCTAGCCATAGACATGAGTTGTCATTTGATTAACGGGATCACGTCATTAGAAAATGATGTGATTGACTTGACCCATTCCGTTAGCTTGGCATTTGATCGTTTAGTATTTTGCTATTGCTTTCTTCATGACTTATACATGTTCCTAGACTATGAGATTATGCAACTCCCGAATACCGGAGGAACACTTTGTGTGCTACCAAACGTCACAACGTAACTGGGTGATTATAAAGGTGCTCTACAGGTGTCTCCGATGGTACTTGTTGAGTTTGCATAGATCGAGATTAGGATTTGTCACTCTGATTGTCAGAGAGGTATCTCTGGGCCCTCTCGGTAGTGCACATCACTATAAGCCTTGCAAGCAATGTAAATAATGAATTAGTTGCGGGATGATGCATTACGGAACGAGTAAAGAAACTTGCTGGTAACGAGATTGAACATGGTATTGAGATACCGACGATCGAATCTCGGGCAAGTAACATACCGATGACAAAGGGAACAACGTATGTTGTTATGCGCTTTGACCGATAAAGATCTTCGTAGAATATGTAGGAACTAATATGAGCATCCAGGTTCCGCTATTGGTTATTGATCGGAGACGTGTCTCGGTCATGTCTACATAGTTCTCGAACCCGTAGGGTCCGCACGCTTAACGTTCGGTGACGATCGGCATTATAAGTTTATGTGTTTTGATGTACCGAAGGTAGTTCGGAGTCCCGGATGTGATCACGGACATGACGAGGAGTCTCAAAATGGCCGAGACATAAAGATTGATATATTGGACGGCTACATTCGGACACGGGAAGGGTTTCGGGTGATCTCGGAGAAAACCGGAGTGCCGGAGGGGTTACCGGAACCCCCAAGGGACTAATGGGCCTTGATGGGCCCTAGTGGAGAGAGAGGGGCCGGCCAGGGCAGGCCGCGTGCCCCCTCCCCTTGAGTCCGAATAGGACAAGGAAGGGGGCGCCCCCTTGCCTTTCCCCTCTCCTACTCCTTCCTTCCCTCTCCTAGTGGGACTAGGAAAGGGGAGTCCTACTCCCACTAGGAGGACTCCTCCTCTTGGCGCGCCCTCCTAGGGCCGGCCGGCCTCCCACCTTGCTCCTTTATATACGGGGGCAGGGGCACCCCATGGACACACAAGTTGATCATTGATCTTTTAGCCGTGTGCGGTGCCCCCCTCCACCATAATCCACCTCGGTCATATCGTAGCGGTGCTTAAGTGAAGTCCTGCATCGGTATCTTCATCAACACCGTCATCACGCCGTCGTGCTGACGAAACTCTCCCTTAAAGCTCTACTGGATCGTGAGTTCGTGGGACGTAACCGAGCTGAATGTGTGCAGATCGCGGAGGTGCCGTACGTTAGGTACTAGGATCGGTCGATCGTGAAGACGTACGAATACATAAATCGTGTTGTCATAACGCTTCCGCTTACGGTCTATGAGGGTACGTGGACAACACTCTCCCCTCTCGTTGCTATGCATCACCATGATCTTGCGTGTGCATAGGAATTTTTTTGAAATTACCGCGTTCCCCAACATGCTCTCCATCACTGCTACCTCCGTTGTGGTATTTGTTGAGTGCATGATGGCTGGATGTGGTGGATGCATGGTCGCCGTACACGCCGCCGCCGTGGGCGCGTCTCGCCCGGTTGGCCTTCGTCTTCTCTTGTCTCTCTCCTCTGTTGCTTACCTCCTGTAACACAAGATAGATGAAGGATATGGGTAGCAAAAGAAAATAGTGAGCGGCGCTTTCTCCACATTCTTTGTCTTGTCGGGCACTTGCTCGCCATGGGCAATGTTGGATCATCGGCAATGTGCTGCCGGCACCGCCATCGTGGTGCCCGCATCACTACTGTCACGGTTGCGTTTCAACTTCCATGCATACCGGTCCGGTCGGCGACACCTCTGGCACGGCGCTGCCGCGAGCGTCTCGCACCAAACCTGGATGACACTCTCCTCTCTCGTTGATATGCATCACCATGATCTTGCGTGTGCGTAGGATTTTTAAATTATTGCGTTCCCCAACAGTGGCATCCAAGCCAGGTTTATGCATAGATGTTATATGCATGAGTAGAACACAAAGGAGTTGTGGGCGTGGGTATATACATATTGCTTGCCGTCACTAGTTGATTCTTGATTCTGCGGCATTGTTGGATGAAGCGGCCCAGACCGACATTACGCGTATGCTGACGCGAGACTGGTTCTACCGACGTGCTTCGCACACAGGTGGCTAGTGGGTGTCTGTTTCTCTAGCTTTAGTTGAATCGAATTCAATGAATAGGGTTCTTTCTGAAGATCAAAAAGTAATCACTATACCGCATTGTGGTTTTTGATGCGTAGGTAAGAACGGTTCTTGCTCAGCCCATAGCAGCCACGTAAAACTTGCAACAACAAAGTAGAGGGCATCTAACTTGTTTTTGCAGGGCATGTTGTGATGTGTATGGTCAAGACATGATGATAAATTTTATTGTATGAGATGATCATGTTTTGTAACACAGTTATTGGCAACTGGCAGGAGCCATATGGTTGTCACTTTATTGTATGAAATGCAATCGCCATGTAATTGCTTTACTTTATCACTAAGCGGTAACAATAGTCATAGAAGCAATAGTTGGCGAGACGACAACGATGCTACGATGGAGATCAAGGTGTCGTGCCGGTGACGATGGTGATCATGACGGTGCTTTGGAGATGGAGATCAAAGGCACAAGATGATGATGGCCATATCATATCACTTATATTGATTGCATGTGATGTTTATCTTTTATGCATCTTATTTTGCTTAGATCGACGGTAGCATTATAAGATGATCTCTCACCAAATTTCAAGGTATAAGTGTTCTCCCTGAGTATGCGCCGTTGCGAAAGTTCGTCGTGCCGAGAAACCACATGATGATCAGGTGTGATAAGCTCTATGTTCACATACAACGGGTGCAAGCCAGTTTTGCACACGCAGAATACTCGGGTTAAACTTGACGAGCCTAGCATATGCAGATATGGCCTCGGAACACTAAGACCGAAAGGTCGAGCGTGAATCATATAGTAGATATGATCAACATAGTGATGTTTACCATTGAAAACTACTCCATCTCACGTGATGATCAGACATGGTTTAGTTGATATGGATCACGTGATCACTTAGATGATTAGAGGGGTGTCTGTCTAAGTGGGAGTTCTTAAATAATTTGATTAATTGAACTTTAATTTATCATGGACTTAGTACCTGATAGTATTTCGCATGTCTATGTTTGTTGTAGATAGATGGCCCGTGTTGTTGTTCCATTGAATTTTAATGCGTTCCTTGAGAAAGCTAAGTTGAAAGATGATGGTAGCAACTACACGGACTGGGTCCATAACTTGAGGATTATCCTCATTGCTGCACAGAAGAATTACGTCCTGGAAGCACCGCTAGGTGCCAAACCCGCTGTAGGAGCAACGCCAGATGCTATGAATGTCTGGCAGAGCAAAGCTGATGACTACTCAATAGTTCAGTGTGTCATGCTTTACGGCTTAGAACCGGGACTTCAACAACGTTTTGAACCTCATGGAGCATATGAGATGTTCCAGGAGTTGAAGTTAATATTTCAAGCAAATGCCCAGATTGAGAGATATGAAGTCTCCAGTAAGTTCTACAGCTGCAAGATGGAGGAGAATAGTTTTGTCAGTGAACATATACTCAAAATGTCTGGGTATAATAATCACTTGATTCAACTGGGAGTTAATCTTCCGGATGATAGTGTCATTGACAGAATTCTTCAATCACTGCCACCAAGCTACAAGAGCTTTGTGATGAACTATAATATGCAAGGGATGGATAAGACTATTCCCGAGCTCTTCGCGATGCTAAAGACTACGGAGGTAGAAATCAAGAAGGAGCATCAAGTGTTGATGGTCAACAAGACCACCAGTTTCAAGAAAAAAGGGTAAAGGGAAGAAGGGGAACTTCAAGAAGAACGACAAGCAAGTTGTTGCTCAAGTGAAGAAGCCCAAGTCTGGACCTAAGCCTGAGACTAAGTGCTTCTACTGCAAAGGGACTGGTCACTGGAAGCGGAACTGCCCCAAGTATTTGGCGAATAAGAAGGATGGCAAAGTGAACAAAGGTATATGTGATATACAAGTTATTGATGTGTACCTTACTAATGCTCACAGTAGCACCTGGGTATTTGATACTGGTTCTGTTGCTAATATTTGCAACTCGAAACAAGGACTACGGATTAAGCGAAGATTGGCTAAGGACGAGGTGACGATGCGTGTGGGAAATGGTTCCAAAGTCGATGTGATCACGGTCGGCATGCTACCTCTACATCTACCTTCGGGATTAGTTTTAGACCTGAATAATTGTTATTTGGTTCCAGCGTTGAGCATGAACATTATATCTGGATCTTGTTTGATGTGAGACGGTTATTCATTTAAATCTGAGAATAATGATTGTTCTATTTATATGATTAATATCTTTTATGGTCATGCACCCTTGAAGAGTGGTCTATTTTTGATGAATCTCAATAGTAGTGATACACATATTCATAACATTGAAGTCAAAAGACGCAGAGTTGATAATGATAGTGCAACTTATTTGTGGCACTGCCGTTTAGGTCATATTGGTGTAAAGCGCATGAAGAAACTCCATTCCAATGGACTTTTGGAATCACTTGATTATGAATCACTTGGTACTTGCGAACCATGCCTCATGGGCAAGATGACTAAAACGTCGTTCTCCGAAACAATGGAGCGAGCAACAGATTTGTTGGAAATCATACATACTGATGTATGTGGTTCGATGAATGTTGAGGCTTGCGGCGGGTATCGTTATTTTCTCACCTTCACAGATGATTTAAGCATATATGGGTATATCTACTTAATGAAACACAAGTCTGAAACATTTGAAAAGTTCAAAGAATTTCAGAGTGAAGTGGAAAATCATCGTAACAAGAAAATAAAGTTTCTACGATTTGATCGTGGAGAAGAATATTTGAGTTACGATTTTGGTCTTCATTTGAAACAATGCGGAATAGTTTCGCAACTCACGCCACCTGGAACACCACAGCGTAATGGTGTGTCCGAACATCGTAATCGTACTTTACTAGATATGGTGCGATCTATGATGTCTCTTACTGATTTACCGCTATCGTTTTGGGGTTATGCTTTAGAGACGGGTGCATTCATGTTAAATAGGGCACCATCTAAATCCGTTGAGATGACGCCTTATGAACTGTGGTTTGGCAAGAAACCAAAGTTGTCGTTTCTTAAAGTTTGGGGCTGCAATGCTTATGTGAAAAAGCTTCAACCTGATAAGCTCGAACCCAAATCGGAGAAATGTGTCTTCATAGGATACCCAAAGGAGACTGTTGGGTACACCTTCTATCACAGATCCGAAGGCAAGACATTCATTGCTAAGAATGGATCCTTTCTAGAGAAGAAGTTTCTCTCGAAAGAAGTGAGTGGGAGTAAAGTAGAACTTGATGAGGTTATTGTACCTGCTCCCTTATTAGAAAGTAGTTCATCACAGAAAACTGTTCCTGTGACTCCTACGCCAATTAGTGAGGAAGCTAATGATGATGATCATGTAACTTCAGATCAAGTTACTACCGAACCTCGTAGGTCAACCAGAGTAAGATCCGCACCAGAGTGGTACGACAATCCAGTTCTGGAAGTCATGTTACTTGACCATGACGAACCTACGAACTATGATGAAGCGATGATGAGCCCAGATTCCACAAAATGGCTTGAGGCCATGAAATCTGAGATGGGATCCATGTATGAGAACAAAGTGTGGACTTTGGTTGACTTGCCCGATGATCGGCAAGCCATCGAGAATAAATGGATCTTCAAGAAGAAAGCAGACACTGATGGTAATGTTACTATCTACAAAGCTCGACTTATTGCGAAAGGTTTTTGACAAGTTCAAGGAGTTGACTACGATGAGACTTTCTCACCTATAGCGATGCTTAAGTCCGTCCGAATCATGTTAGCAATTGCCGCATTTTATGATTATGAAATTTGGCAAATGGATGTAAAGACTGCAATTCCTGAATGGATTTATGGAAGAAGAGTTGTATATGATGCAACCTAAAGGTTTTATCGACCCAAAGGGTGCTAACAAAGTGTGCAAGCTCCAGCGATCCATCTATGGACTGGTGCAAGCATCTCGGAGTTGGAATAAACGTTTTGATAGTGTGAAAAGCATATGTTTATACAGACTTTGGAGAAGCTATATTTACAAGAAAGTGAGTGGGAGCTCTGTAGCATTTCTAATATTATATGTGGATGACATATTGTTGATTGGAAATGATATAGAATTTCTGGATAGCATAAAAGGATACTTGAATAAGAGTTTTTCAATGAAATACCTTGGTGAAGCTGCTTATATATTGGGCATCAAGATCTATAGAGATAGATCAAGACGCTTAATTGGACTTTCACAAAGCACATACCTTGACAAAGTTTTGAAGAAGTTCAAAATGGATCAAGCAAAGAAAGGGTTCTTGCCTGTGTTACAAGGTGTGAAGTTGAGTAAGACTCAATGCCCGACCACTGCAGAAGATAGAGAGAAAATGAAAGATGTTCCCTATGCTTCAGCCATAGCTCTATCATGTATGCAATGCTGTGTACCAGACCTGATGTGTGCCTTGCTATTAGTTTAGCAGGGAGGTACCAAAGTAATCCAGGAGTGGATCACTGGACAGCGGTCAAGAACATCCTGAAATACCTGAAAAGGACTAAGGATATGTTTCTCATTTATGGAGGTGACAAAGAGCTCGTCGTAAATGGTTACGTCAATGCAAGCTTTGACACTGATCCAGATGACTCTAAGTCACAAATCGGATACGTGTTTACATTGAACGGTGGAGCTGTCAGTTGGTGCAGTTCTAAGCAAAGCCTCGTGGCGGGATCTACGTGTGAAGCGGAGTACATAGCTGCTTCGGAAGCAGCAAATGAAGGAGTCTGGATGAAGGAGTACATATCCGATCTAGGTGTCATACCTAGTGCATCGGGTCCAATGAAAATCTTTTGTGACAATACTGGTGCAATTGCCTTGGCAAAGGAATCCAGATTTCACAAGAGAACCAAGCACATCAAGAGACGCTTCAGTTCCATCCGTGATCAAGTCAAGGAGGGAGACATAGAGATTTGCAAGATACATACGGATCTGAATGTTGCAGACCCGTTGACTAAGCCTCTCTCTCAAGCAAAACATAATCAGCACCAAGACTCCATGGGTGTTAGAATCATTAGTGTTTAATCTAGATTATTGACTCTAGTGCAAGTGGGAGACTAAAGGAAATATGCCCTAGAGGCAATAATAAAGTTGTTATTTATATTTCCTTATATCATGATAAATGTTTATTATTCATGCTAGAATTGTATTAACCAGAAACTTAGTACATGTGTGAATACATAGACAAACAAAGTGTCACTAGTATGCCTCTACTTGACTAGCTCGTTGAATCAAAGATGGTTAAGTTTCCTAGCCATAGACATGAGTTGTCATTTGATTAACGGGATCACGTCATTAGAAAATGATGTGATTGACTTGACCCATTCCGTTAGCTTAGGCATTTGATCGTTTAGTATTTTGCTATTGCTTTCTTCATGACTTATACATGTTCCTATGACTATGAGATTATGCAACTCCCGAATACCGGAGGAACACTTTGTGTGCTACCAAACGTCACAACGTAACTGGGTGATTATAAAGGTGCTCTACAGGTGTCTCCGATGGTACTTGTTGAGTTGGCATAGATCGAGATTAGGATTTGTCACTCCGATTGTCGGAGAGGTATCTCTGGGCCCTCTCGGTAATGTGCATCACTATAAGCCTTGCAAGCAATGTGACTAATGAGTTAGTTGCGGGATGTTGCATTATGGAACGAGTAAAGAGACTTGCCGGTAACGAGATTGAACTAGGTATGATGATACCGACGATCGAATCTCGGGCAAGTAACATACCGATGACAAAGGGAACAACCTATGTTGTTATGCGCTTTGACCGATAAAGATCTTCGTAGAATATGTAGGAACTAATATGAGCATCCAGGTTCCGCTATTGGTTATTGATCGGAGACGTGTCTCGGTCATGTCTACATAGTTCTCGAACCCGTAGGGTCCGCACGCTTAACGTTCGGTGACGATCGGCATTATAAGTTTATGTGTTTTGATGTACCGAAGGTAGTTCGGAGTCCCGGATGTGATCACGGACATGACGAGGAGTCTCAAAATGGCCGAGACATAAAGATTGATATATTGGACGGCTACATTCGGACACGGGAAGGGTTTCGGGTGATCTCGGAGAAAACCGGAGTGCCGGAGGGGTTACCGGAACCCCCAAGGGACTAATGGGCCTTGATGGGCCCTAGTGGAGAGAGAGGGGCCGGCCAGGGCAGGCCGCGTGCCCCCTCCCCTTGAGTCCGAATAGGACAAGGAAGGGGGCGCCCCCTTGCCTTTCCCCTCTCCTACTCCTTCCTTCCCTCTCCTAGTGGGACTAGGAAAGGGGAGTCCTACTCCCACTAGGAGGACTCCTCCTCTTGGCGCGCCCTCCTAGGGCCGGCCGGCCTCCCACCTTGCTCCTTTATATACGGGGGCAGGGGCACCCCATGGACACACAAGTTGATCATTGATCTTTTAGCCGTGTGCGGTGCCCCCCTCCACCATAATCCACCTCGGTCATATCGTAGCGGTGCTTAAGTGAAGTCCTGCATCGGTATCTTCATCAACACCGTCATCACGCCGTCGTGCTGACGAAACTCTCCCTTAAAGCTCTACTGGATCGTGAGTTCGTGGGACGTAACCGAGCTGAATGTGTGCAGATCGCGGAGGTGCCGTACGTTAGGTACTAGGATCGGTCGATCGTGAAGACGTACGAATACATAAATCGTGTTGTCATAACGCTTCCGCTTACGGTCTATGAGGGTACGTGGACAACACTCTCCCCTCTCGTTGCTATGCATCACCATGATCTTGCGTGTGCATAGGAATTTTTTTGAAATTACTGTGTTCCCCAACATGCTCTCCATCACTGCTACCTCCGTCATGGTATTTGTTGAGTGCATGATGGCTGGATGTGGTGGATGCCTGGTCGCCATACACGCCGCCGCCGTGGGCGCGTCTCGCCCGACTGGCCTTCGTCTTCTCTCGTTTCTCTCCTCTGTTGCTTACCTCCTGTAACACAAGATAGATGAAGGATATGGGTGGCAAAAGAAACTAGTGAGCGGCGCTTTCTCCTCGTTCTTCGTCTTGCCGGGCACTTGCTCACCGTGGGCAACATTGGATCATCGGCAACGTACTGCTGCCACCGCCATCATGGTGCCCGCATCACTACTGTCACGGGCACGTTTCAACTTCCATGCATAACGGTGTGGTCGGCGACACCTCTGGCACGGCGTTGATGCGAGCGTCTCGCACCAAACCTTCGCGTCCTTCGGTTAGGCCACGGGTGTGTCTTGCCCGTATGTGCTGTCATCACCGCCTTGGTGCCTCCTCGCGATCCGGTTATCATCCGTCTCCTGGACGCTGCCCCCCCCCCCGGCGCGTCTCCTCTGGGTCGTGGTATTTGCTGGGTGCCTCAGATGTCTTGCTTTGCTGCATGGGTGCCTCCTTGGATTGCTGTTACACGTGTAAGATGAAAGACAAAAAGTCCAATAAATTATCGGGGCTTGCTCTGCTCCCTGTTCTTCATCCCGGCAGGCGCCGGTTTGCTTGCGGGCAGTTGGAGGCAATCCATTACAGGTGCGCCCATCGCTGTCATCGAGTGTGTGCCTCCGCGTCGTCGTTGCTGTCATTGCCGCATCTTTGTTGTCTTGCATGCCACCGCTGCCGCAGGCGCGTCCACTGCGTGGCTTCTCTTCTCCTGATGCTTCGTGCCTCAGCCTCCCCTTTAGGTCGTGTCCTCGTGCCTTTATGTAGGTGGCTGGCTGATGTATACTTCCTCCGTTCCTAAATAATTGTCTTTCTAGACATTTCAAATGGCTACCACATACGAATGTATGTAGACATATTTTAGAATGTAGATTCAATCATTTTGCTCCGTATGTAATCACTTGTTAAAATATCTAGAAAAATAAATATTTAGGAACGGAGAAAGTACAAGGCAACATGTATAAAAATCTCGGAGGCAATCTCATCCGATCAGTTGTACGTGGGCTCTTGCTCGGCAAGTTGGCGTCTTTAAATTTCCTTTTGCGATCACCTTTTCTTTTGATACAAGTCATGTCGTGCAAGAGAACGTTAGCTTCTTGCTCCTTCCAGGTATATGCATGAAAATCAAATCCATTGGAAGCGAGCAATCCTACCAGCCGCCCTATACGTACGCACCGTAACGCAGTTGACCTTGTACGTGCCAGGTAGACGGAAGCGCTCATATACATGCGCATATACTCATTCTTATGAAGACACACACGCACACCCTATTTCTATGAGCACCTCCGAAAAACTAAGCCAGCATATCATCTTAAAATTTACGAAGTCGCCGTAGGCACCTTGTCGTCGACGGGAACGTCTCCTCCCGCTGAATGCGCATCACCGAAAATCCTGAAATAATTTCAAGAATAAATGCGAGTACCAGGACTTGAACCCTGATGGCATGGGAATACCACAATTCCTCTAACCATCCAATCACAGATTGGTTCGCACGAATCCAAGTACCTATCTATTTAAACAACAAAAGAAAAACACGCACATGTACGCATGATTAGGTAGGTACATCGGGTATTCGGGTATGTGTACATACGCGAGCTTGCCGGTATACAAATATGTAAGTACGAGCACCATGTATGTGGCTGAGTACATGCATGCACATATATGCGGTGCACCATAACTTACTGTTGGAAAAAAGAGAGGATCGATGAAATTATTCGTTGTATTGCTTAAGCCTCGTGAGCATATATATAGGAGTATATGGTTAATTTGAAGTACAAGACAAACCGAAACATATCCTAATCTATCTCGTATTTTCTAACTAAACATAATATTCAACATCCCCCGCAGTCATAACGGTAGCGACGCATACAGTGAGACTGGAGAATAATCTGAAGGCAAGCCGACGGACACCCTTCACAGTCGAAACAGTCGATGCATCGCGGAGTCGTGGCTGGAGTGGAAACCAACGAGATTTCTCAAGCAAGGTGGTAGCCCTTTGTGCCGTTTGTCGATGTAGCCGGGAGCGTGGGTGGTGGAGCCGTGGTCGAGGTAGCCGTGCGAAGAATGCCGCGGCGCCAATTGGCGCGAGGTCGAGGTCGAGTTGGGGTAGCCGGTGTCGAAGAAGTCGCCGTGGAGCCGCATGCGCAAAGAGGCGCCGAGTTAGTCATGGGCGCAGTGGTGTCGAAGTGGTGGTGCGCCGAGAAGATGTTGTTGACGACGCGTCGCAACGGGTTTGCCAAGCCCGGGGACACATCGTAGACGAAGGCACGCAGTGATTTTGTCAGCCCCGGGCATGCTTAGATGGACGAAGACGAAGTTGACAAAGCGGCGCACCAGACTTGCCAGGCCCGGGGACAAGTCGTGGACGAAGGCATGCTTCGGTGTTGCCAGCACCGGGCATGCGTAGACTGGGACCTGCACGAGTTGTACGCCATGTCGAAGAAGTCGGAGAAACCAGCAGAGAAGGACTCGACGACGGTTGCGGCGCAAATCAGTGTGGGGCCGATGTCGCCCGCGGTTGTCGGAGTAGACGAAGTTGTCGGGGTAGATGACGGCGACGTTGGCGACAGGCTAGTGCTGGACGAAGACGAAGGAGGTGGACATGCGACAACGGCAGCTACGGGGGTAGCGGCGGCGGCGACCAAAGAAGAGCGGCGGCGGCAGCCTCACGGCAGCAGCGGCGGCTAGGTTAGGAACGCGGCGGCGGTGCTCGAAGTAGCCGTAGAACCCGGACAGCGTGACGAAGACCGGCGCGGACGGTGGCGTTCTCGCGTCAAAGGAGATGGCGCGGCGCATACCATGGAAAGTCGACGCGCGGTGGACCGCTGACCGCGGCACTATGACCCGAAGGGGCGACGTAGCGGCGACGGGCAGGTCGGGGCGACGGTGGAAGACCTCGGGGCGGTCGCAGGGACCGCAGGCCGCGACGCTACAACCTGAAGGGGCTGCGCAGCGGCGGAGCGCGGGTTGGTGCAATCGCGGGGACGGCCTCGGAACGGCGGCGTGGACTGCGTGCCACGCTCGCTATGACCCGACGGGGCGATGCAGCGGCGACGCGAGGGTTGATGCAGCCACGAAAACGGCCTCGGGGCGACGGTGGATCGCCGGCCGCGGCATTACGGTCTAAAGGTACTACGCAACGGTGACGTGTGTCAGTGCAGCCGAGACCATGGGGCGGCGCTGCGGCCTGATGGGGCCATGTAGCGGTGGCTTGTTGCTCGATCGGTTGAGACGCGCTAAACTCGGGGACGATTTTCACAGAATCTACAAAGGCGCGTGTAACCGACGGATCAGGTTGATCGCGCAGCTTAGATGAAACGGATCACAAACAGTTGGGTGATCAGTCCAATCACTCGAGAGGTTGGGATAGCTGCTCGGCTGATGATAAAGATGCCTGGGTAGTGCGTTCCGCGGCCGGACACGCCTGTGACTGCATTGAGCCAATGCCAGATTACGTGATGTAGATGGCCTCGTGCACTTCCATCCAGTACACGCACGAGCAAAGGACTAATGCAAGTCTGTATTCGGCGTGCGTGAGACTCGCCTTGGGCCGCACCGCGTGGATAACCATGTCGGGACTCGGGGCAGCGCGTTGCACCAACGCACCCACGTGTGTGTCGTCTTGCAGGGAGGGGCATGATGGAGCCGAGCTGGATGAAGGCGAGGTGGAAGAAGGGTCCCGATCCAATCAAGGCAACGATGGTTGGCGCAGAACGACGCGAGTGACGGATGCGCGGACAGCGGCCGTTCCGGGCCATCGCATGTTGCGCGAGGCTGTCGTGTCAGAGAAGAAGCCGCGTAGTTGTGCCGATGTTGGAGTAGAGGCGTGCGGGAGTCGACAACAACGGCGGACAACGCAAACCGATCTTAGATCAAAAAATCAAAAATTAACCGTCAATGAACATAACCGGCGGAAAAGAAAAAATCCGAATCAAAGGACGGAAAAAAAAAATTCTAGGGCAGTCGGTCAACACGACCGGCGGACGAACCCTAGGTACGGGCAGCGCGGCCCCCGGCGGCGATCATGGAGACCGACCGCCCCAGGGGCGGCGTGGAGCGGAAGCAACGGCGGCGGCTAGGGTTTGGATCGGTTAGGCTGATACCATGTTAGAAAGGAGAGAGAAGATTGATGGAATTATTCGTTGTATTGCTTGAGCCTCGTGGGCATATATATAGGAGTACATTATCAACTTGGAGGACAAGACAACCGAAACATATCTTAATCTATCTCGTATTTCCTAACTAAACATAATACTCACACTTATGCATGTGCAAATACGTGGGCAACTTGCCATGCTAATTTTTTTTGTCTTTGTATTTTAACTTCCCTTTGCATAGATATAGCCTGCATCAAAACTCATAAAAAAGATAAAAATTATTTTATGCAATAATGTTGGTGATTATGTACAAAAGCTTGATAAGATTTGAAGACCAATATAATAATAAAACAGTTATTATTTAAATATATTTATAACAAAATGTTCAGCCTTGTTTATTTTTTGATAATATTACTGTTTCCAACCCAACATTATAATTACTACCAGCCCAGTAAAATCGTGTATTTCGAGAAAGTGCAGATGGGTTGTAATTTTTCAGGAAAAAATAAATGAGCCGCATTGATGTTACATTATTTGTTTACTTAGGCCAGAAAATTCATGTATTTCGAGAAAGTGCAAATGGGTTGTAGTTTTTTAGAAAGAAAAAATAAATGGGCCGCATGAACGCTACATTATTTGTTCACCCAACTCGGCAATGGATTGTAAATTCTAAAAAAAGTCGGTTGAATATGTGCCACATTTTTGGAGACTGAAATATGGGCCAATAGGTTGAAGCCAACGCAAGACGTTGTCAACTTAGTCAACAAATGATTCTAACATCGATAGCCGTTGGATTTATATTCAACGATCGACATCCATCTTCAATCTCTCGTCTTCTTCCTTCAGTATCGCTGGGACCACCTGCTCCCGCCTCCGGCTACTAGCAGCTCTGCTTAGCATGCTTCACTGTGAAGCGCTGCCCCACCGCCGGTAGGTCATCCCTCCACCCCCTGCACACCTCATGTTATTCTCCGCCTAGTGCAGAACCATGTTGCATCAGAACCAGTTAACCCTCGTACACCTCTCCGCCTACGACTCCACTGCCGCGCCTTCTCATCTCCGGCTCGTTGTCGT
Source organism: Triticum urartu (assembly GCF_003073215.2). NCBI lineage: Eukaryota > Viridiplantae > Streptophyta > Magnoliopsida > Poales > Poaceae > Triticum > Triticum urartu. The sequence goes on along the minus strand of NC_053024.1, from coordinate 252,256,226 downwards.
CCGGGGCCTCGTCGTCGTCCACCACCTTGGTGCGCTCAGTGCGGCGTGGTCAACATGGTCAAGGAACGACTTCCATCGGAAGAGGACTATACGTAAAGAGGCTGACAACTGGGTCCGCGGCCGTAGCAAGGAAGTGCCTCCTTATTACGTGCAAAATAATGATTCCTCCACCTGATAGCGGTGACCCGCCAGAAGGGCCTCTGTATTTTACGAAAAAAACATTTTCCCCTGACAACTGGGACCCACTAGCTACATCTTTGCACGAAAGGAAGTGTCTTCTTACCCCCTGACAGCTGGGACCCACCAGGTTGAAGCGAAGGTAGCGTTATCTGTCTGACCATGAATGTGTGGAGCTCCGCTCCCATGGCAAGACCATTTCATACCATTCGCCACATATGAATCTTGACCTGAGCTGGTGCACTAGTTTCCCACAAAGCCATATCCCCTTTATGTTTGGATACGAAGCTAGATGCCTTCGGCTGTCCGGTTCTAACTCTATTCAGAGACATCCGCAAATGATAAGCAGATTTTACCGTAAAGATGCCGTTCTTTGTAAAGTTCCAAGATCATGAGCTCCCGGGCCCCCAATTGCAATTTGCGTGATATCTAGGGCATCCGTTGGGGTGAACATGGCCTCCACTTTTTCCTCATTCCATTTTGTTCTACCATCACTCAGAAGGTCAGCGACCTTAGTAATTCCATGTATGTAAATCTGGCCCAATGGTTGTGAGCATCCACTTCGAGGTATCCAGGGGTATTGGTGAATGTTGATATGAGCTCCATCCCCAATTCTCCAGATCAACCCTTCCCTGAGCAAATCACGTCCGTGTAGTATGCTTCGAAAAGTATATGTCCCCGATGATGGACAAGTGGCAAACATGATTGTATCATTCATGAAGTACCGGGCTTTTAGCACTCTCGCACATAGAGAATTAGGGACTTGTAAAATGCGCCATGCTTGCTTGGCCAACAAGGCTTGGTTGAACGCTTTGGGGTCCCAAAACCCCATCCCACCGTCATGCTTGCTAGCACACTATTGGGGAACGTAGTAATTTCAAAAAAAATTCCTACGCACACGCAAGATCATGGTGATGCATAGCAATGAGAGGGGAGAGTGTTGTCTACGTACCCTCGTAGACCGACAGCGGAAGCATTATGACAACGCGGTTGATGTAGTTGTACGTCTTCACGGCCCAACCGATCAAGCACCGAAACTACGGCACCTCCGAGTTTTAGCACACGTTCAGCTCGATGACGATCCCCGGACTTCGATCCAGCAAAGTGTCGGGGAAGAGTTCCGTCAGCACGACGGCGCGGTGACGATCTTGATGTCTACCGTCGCAGGGCTTCGCCTAAGCACCGCTACAATATTATCGAGGAGTATGGTGGAAGGGGGCACCGCACACGGCTAAGAAAACGATCACGAGGATCAACTTGTGTGTCTAGAGGTGCCCCCCCGCCCCCGTATATAAAGGAGAAAGGGGGGGGTGCGGCCGGCCCTAGGAGGAGGCACGCCGGAGGAGTCCTACTCCTATCGGGAGTAGGACTCCCCCCTTTCCCTAGTTGGATTAGGACTTGGGGGGAAGGAGGAGAAGGAAGAAAGGAAAGGGGGGGCGTCGCCCCCCCTCCTTGTCCAATTCGGACCTGGGGGGGAGGGGCGAGTGGCAGCCCCTAGGCCTCCTCTCCTCTTTCTCCACTAGGCCCATTAAGGCCCATTAGGTTACCGGGGGGTTCCGGTAACCTCCCGGTACTCCGGTAAAATGCCGATTTCACCCGGAACACTTCCGATGTCCAAACATAGGCTTCCAATATATCAATCTTTATGTCTCGACCATTTCGAGACTCCTCTTCATATCCGTGATCACATCCGGGACTCCGAACAAACTTCGGTACATCAAAATATATAAACTCATAATGAAAATGACATCGTAACGTTAAGCGTGCGGACCCTACGGGTTCGAGAACAATGTAGACATGACCGAGACACGTCTCCGGTCAATAACCAATAGCGGAACCTGGATGCTCATATTGGCTCCTACATATTCTACGAAGATCTTTATCGGTCAGACCGCATAACAACATACGTTGTTCCCTTTGTCATCGATATGTTACTTGCCCGAGATTCGATCGTCGGTATCTCAATACCTAGTTCAATCTCGTTACCGGCAAGTCTCTTTACTCGTTTCGTAATACATCATCTCGCAACTAACTCATTAGTTGCAATGCTTGCAAGGCTTATGTGATGTGCATTACCGAGAGGGCCCAGAGATACCTCTCCGACAATCGGAGTGACAAATCCTAATCTCGAAATACGCCAACCCAACATGTATCTTTGGAGACACCTGTAGAGCTCCTTTATAACCACCCGGTTACGTTGTGACGTTTGGTAGCACACAAAGTGTTCCTCCGGCAAATGGGAGTTGCATAATCTCATAGTCATAGGAACATGTATAAGTCATGAAGAAAGCAATAGCAACATACTAAACGATCGGGTGCTAAGTTAATGGAATGGGTCATGTCAATCACATCATTCTCCTAATGATGTGATCCCGTTAATCAAATGACAACACATGTCTATGGTTAGGAAACATAACCATATTCGATTAACGAGCTAGTTAAGTAGAGGCACACTAGTGACGTTTAGTTTGTCTATGTTTTCACACAAGTATTATGTTTCCGGATAATACAATTCTAGCATGAATAATAAACATTTATCATGATATAAGGAAATAAATAATAACTTTATTATTGCCTCTAGGGCATATTTCCTTCAGTCTCCCACTTGCACTAGAGTCAATAATCTAGATTACACAGTAATAATTCTAACACCCATGGAGCTTTGATGCTGATCATGTTTTGCTCATGGAAGAGGCTTAGTCAACGGGTCTGCTACATTCAGATCCGTATGTATCTTGCAAATCTCTATGTCTCCCACCTGGACTAGATCCCGGATGGAATTGAAGCGTCTCTTGATGTGCTTGGTTCTGTTGTGAAATCTGGATTCTTTTGCCAAGGCAATTGCACCAGTATTGTCACAAAAGATTTTCATTGGACCCGATGCACTAGGTATGACACCTAGATCGGATATGAACTCCTTCATCCAGACTCCTTCATTTGCTGCTTCCGAAGCAGCTATGTACTCCGCTTCACATGTAGATCCCGCCACAACGCTTTGTTTAGAACTGCACCAACTGACAGCTCCACCGTTTAATGTAAACACGTATCCGGTTTGCGATTTAGAATCGTCCGGATCAGTGTCAAAGCTTGCATCAACGTAACCATTTACGATGAGCTCTTTTTCACCTCCATATATGAGAAACATATCCTTAGTCCTTTTCAGGTATTTCAGGATGTTCTTGACCGCTATCCAGTGATCCACTCCTGGATTACTTTGGTACCTCCCTGCTAGACTTATAGCAAGACATACATCAAGTCTGGTACACAGCATTGCATACATGATAGAGCCTATGGCTGAAGCATAGGGAACATCTTTCATTTTCATATTCTGCAGTGGTCGGGCATTGAGTCTTACTCAATTTCACACCTTGTAACACAGGCAAGAATCCTTTCTTTGCTTGATCCATTTTGAACTTCTTCAAAACTTTGTCAAGGTATGTGCTTTGTGAAAGTCCAATTAAGCGTCTTGATCTATCTCTATAGATCTTAATGCCCAATATGTAAGCAGCTTCACCGAGGTCTTTCATTGAAAAACTCTTATTCAAGTATCCCTTTATGCTATCCAGAAATTCTATATCATTTCCGATTAGTAATATGTCATCTACATATAATATCAGAAATGCTACAGAGCTCCCACTCACTTTCTTGTAAATACAGACTTCTCCAAAAGTCTGTACAAAACCAAATGCTTTGATCACATTATCAAAGCATTTATTCCAACTCCGAGAGGCTTGCACCAGTCCATAAATGGATCTCTGGAGCTTGCACACTTTGTTAGCTCCCTTTGGATCGACAAAACCTTCTGGCTACATCATATACAACTCTTCTTCCAGAAATCCATTCAGGAATGCAGTTTTGACATCCATCTGACAAATTTCATAATCATAAAATGCGGCAATTGCTAACATGATTCGGACAGACTTAAGCATCACTACGGGTGAGAAGGTCTCATCGTAGTCAATCCCTTGAACTTGTCGAAAACCTTTTGCGACAAGTCGAGCTTTGTAGACAGTAACATTACCGTCAGCGTCAGTCTTCTTCTTGAAGATCCATTTATTCTCAATTGCTTGCCGATCTTTGGGCAAGTCAACGAAAGTCCACACTTTGTTCTCATACATGGATCCCATCTCAGATTTCATGGCTTCAAGCCATTTTGCGGAATCTGGGCTCACCATCGCTTCTCCATAGTTCGTAGGTTCATCATGATCTAGTAGCATGACTTTCAGAACAGGATTACCGTCCCACTCTGGTGCGTATCTTACTCTGGATGATCTACGAGGTTCAGTAGTATCTTGTTCTGAAGTTTCATGATCATCATCATTAGCTTCCTCACTAATTGGTGTAGGTGTCACAGAAACCGGTTTCTGTGATGTACTACTTTCCAATAAGGGAGCAGGTACAGTTACCTCATCAAGTTCTACTTTCCTCCCACTCACTTCTTTCGAGAGAAACTCTTTCTCTAGAAAGTTTCTGAATTTAGCAACAGAAGTCTTGCCTTCGGATCTGTGGTAGAAGGTGTATCCAATAGTTTCCTTTGGATATCCTATGAAGACACATTTCTCCGATTTGGGTTCGAGCTTATCAGGTTGAAGCTTTTTCACGTAAGCATCGCAGCCCCAAACTTTCAGAAACGACAACTTTGGTTTCTTGCCAAACCACAGTTCATAAGGCGTCGTCTCAACGGATTTTGATGGTGCCCTATTTAACGTGAATGCGGCCGTCTCTAAAGCATAACCCCAAAACGATAGCGGTAAATTAGTAAGAGACATCATAGATCGCTCCATATCTAGTAAAGTACGATTACGACGTTCGGACACACCATTACGCTGTGGTGTTCCGGGTGGCGTGAGTTGCGAAACTATTCCGCATTGTTTCAAATGCACACCAAACTCGTAACTCAAATATTCTCCTCCACGTTCGGATCGTAGGAATTTTATTTTCTTGTTACGATGATTTTCAACTTCACTCTGAAATTCTTTGAACTTTTCAAATGTTTCAGACTTATGTTTCATTAAGTAGATATACCCATATCTGCTTAAGTCATCTGTGAAGGTGAGAAAATAACGATATCCGCCACGAGCCTCAACATTCATTGGACCACATACATCTGTATGTATGATTTCCAACAAATCTGTTGCTCTCTCCATAGTACCGGAGAACGGTGTTTTGGTCATCTTGTCCATAAGGCACGGTTCGCAAGTACCAAGTGATTCATAATCAAGTGGTTCCAAAAGTCCATCAGTATGGAGTTTCTTCATGCGCTTTATACCGATATGACCTAAACGGCAGTGCCACAAATAAGTTGCACTATCATTATCAACTCTGCATCTTTTGGCTTCAACATTATGAATATGTGTGTCACTATTATCGAGATTTAATAAGAATAGACCACTCTTCAAGGGTGCATGACCATAAAAGATATTACTCATATAAATAGAACAACCATTATTCTCTGATTTAAATGAATAACCGTCTTGCATTAAACAAGATCCAGATATAATAACGCTGGCACCAAATAACAATTATTTAGGTCTAATACTAATCCCGAAGGTAGATGTAGAGGTAGCGTGCCGACCGCGATCACATCGACTTTGGAACCATTTCACACGCGCATCGTCACCTCGTCCTTAGCCAACCTTCGCTTAATCCGTAGTCCCTGTTTCGAGTTGCAAATATTAGCAACAGAACCAGTATCAAATGCCCAGGTGCTACTGCGAGCATTAGTAAGGTACACATCAATAACATGTATATCATATATACCTTTGTTCACCTTGCCATCCTTCTTATCCGCCAAATACTTGGGGCAGTTCCGCTTCCAGTGACCAGTTTGCTTGCAGTAGAAGCACTCAGTTTCAGGCTTAGGTCCAGATTTGGGTTTCTTCTCCTGAGCAGCAACTTGCTTGCTGTTCTTTTTGAAGTTCCCCTTCTTCTTCCCTTTGCCCTTTTTCTTGAAACTAGTGGTCTTGTTGACCATCAACACTTGATGCTCCTTCTTGATTTCTACCTCCGCAGCTTTCAGCATTGCGAAGAGCTCGGGAATTGTCTTAACCATCCCTTGCATATTATAGTTCATCATGAAGCTCTTGTAGCTAGGTGGAAGTGATTGGAGAATTCTGTCAATGACGCAATCATCTGGAAGATTAACTCCCAATTGAATCAAGTGATTATTATACCGAGACATTTTGAGTATATGCTCACTGACAGAACTGTTCTCCTCCATCTTGCAGCTATAGAACTTATTGGAGACTTCATATCTCTCAATCCGGGCATTTGCTTGAAATATTAACTACAACTCCTGGAACATCTCATATGCTCCATGACGTTCAAAACGTCGTTGAAGTCCCGATTCTAAGCCGTAAAGCATGGCACACTGAACTATTGAGTAGTCATCAGCTTTGCTCTGCCAGACGTTCATAACAACTGGTGTTGGTACAGCAGCAGGCCTGGCACCCAGCGGTGCTTCCAGGACGTAATTCTTCTGTGCAGCAATGAGGATAATCCTTAAGTTACGGACCCAGTCCGTGTAATTGCTACCATCATCTTTCAACTTTGCTTTCTCAAGGAACACATTCAAATTCAACGGAACAACAACACGGGCCATCTATCTACAATCAAACATAAGCAAGCAAGATACTATCAGGTACTAAGTTCATGATAAATTTAAGTTCAATTAATCATATTACTAAAGAACTCCCACTTAGATAGACATCCCTCTAACCCTCTAAGTGATCACGTGATCCAAATCAACTAAACCATGTCCGATCATCACGTGAGATGGAGTAGTTTCATTGGTGAACATCACTATGTTGATCATATCTACTATATGATTCACGCTCGACCTTTCGGTCTCTGTGTTCCGAGGCCATATCTGCATATGCTTGGCTCGTCAAGTATAACGTGAGTATTCCGCGTGTGCAACTGTTTTGCACCCGTTGTATTTGAACGTAGAGCCTATCACACCCGATCATCACGTGGTGTCTCAGCACAAAGAACTTTTGCAACGGTGCATACTCAGGGAGAACACTTCTTGATAATTAGTGAGAGATCATCTTAAAATGCTACCGTCAATCAAAGCAAGATAAGATGCATAAAAGATAAACATCACATGCAATCAATATAAGTGATATGATATGGCCATCATCATCTTGTGCTTGTGATCTCCATCTTCGAAGCACCGTCATGATCACCATCGTCACCGGCGCGACACCTTGATCTCCATCGTAGCATCGTTGTCGTCTCGCCAATCTTATGCTTCCACGACTATCGCTACCGCTTAGTGATAAAGTAAAGCATTACAGCGCAATTGCATTGCATACAATAAAGCGACAACCATATGGCTCCTGCCAGTTGCCGATAACTCGGTTACAAAACATGATCATCTCATACAATAAAATTTAGCATCATGTCTTGACCATATCACATCACAACATGCCCTGCAAAAACAAGTTAGACGTCCTCTACTTTGTGGTTGCAAGTTTTACGTGGCTGCTACGGGCTTAAGCAAGAACCAATCTTACCTAAGTATCAAAACCATAATGATAGTTTGTCAAGTTGGTGCTGTTTTAACCTTCGCAAGGACCGGGCGTAGCCACACTCGGTTCAACTAAAGTTGGAGAGACTGACACCCGCCAGCCACCTATGTGTAAAGCACGTCGGTAGAACCAGTCTCGCGTAAGCGTACGCGTAATGTCGGTCCGGGCCGCTTCATCCAACAATACCGCCAAACCAAAGTATGACATGCTGGTAAGCAGTATGACTTATATCGCCCACAACTCACTTGTGTTCTACTCGTGCACAATATCAACACATAAAACCTAGGCTCTGATACCACTGTTGGGGAACGTAGTAATTTTAAAAAATTTCCTACGCACATGCAAGATCATGGTGATGCATCGCAACGAGAGGGGAGAGTGTTGTCTACGTACCCTCGTAGACCGACAGCGGAAGCATTATGACAACGCGGTTGATGTAGTCGTACGTCTTCACGGCCCAATCGATCAAGCACCGAAACTACAGCACCTCCGAGTTTTAGCACACGTTCAGCTCGATGACGATCCCCGGAGTTCGATCCAGCAAAGTATCGGGGAAGAGTTCCGTCAGCACGACGGCGTGGTGATGATCTTGATGTTCTACCGTCGCAGGGCTTCGCCTAAGCACCGCTACAATATTATCAAGGAGTATGGTGGAAGGGGGCACCGCACACGGCTAAGAAAACGATCACGAGGATCAACTTATGTGTCTAGAGGTGCCCCTCGCCCCCGTATATAAAGGAGCAAGGGGGGTGCGGCCGGCCCTAGGAGGAGGCGCGCCGGAGGAGTCCTACTCCTACCGGGAGTAGGACTCCCCCCTTTCCCTAGTTGGATTAGGACTTGGGGGGAAGGAGGAAAGGGAAGAAAGGAAGGGGGGGCGCCGCCCCCCCTCCTTGTTCAATTCAGACTTGGGGGGGAGGGGCGCGCGGCAGCCCCTAGGCCTCCTCTCCTCTTTCTCCACTAGGCCCATTAAGGCCCATTAGGTTACCGGGGGGTTCCGATAACCTCCCGGTACTCCGGTAAAATGCCGATTTCACCCGGAACACTTCTGATGTCCG